>NC_069010.1:5505015-5508705 GCF_001194135.2 Octopus bimaculoides
TGTGGAGGCAGATTATGTGAACGAGGGAGTATGAATGAGAGAGAGAGAGAGAGTGTGTGTGTGTGTGTGTGTGTGTGTGTGTGTGTGTGTGTGAACAAGATGATGTGTGTGTGTGAGAATGAGAGTGTATGTAAGAGTGTGTGTGTATGAACGAAAGAATTTGGGTGTGAATGAGAAGGTGAATGTGTGTGTGTGAATGAAAGAATGTGTTCATGAGTGTGTGTATGTGTATGAATGAAAGAATGTGTGTGTGTGTGTATGTGTGTCACGAGTAAAGAAAGGAAAAAAAAAAACAATCAACGAACAACCGTGTGTACGTGTATGTGAGAATGAATGAATACGAACTAGTGAGTGAATGTGTGCGTGCGCGCACGTACGTACGACTCAGTGCAAATATGTGTACACAAATATCTATATGTAAACGTGTGTGTGTGTGTGTGTGTGTGTATAGTAGGGTTGACATTGAAGACTGCTAAACAATGAGGAAGACACGAAAATTAGAATGAATACATTAACACAACACATAACATTACATTACACACGCTTCTACAGAATGAATACATTAAGATGGTCGTGCCCGTCTCTCCTTCCATTATACATTTAAAAGTAGTCAGCCTTTGTACCTATCCATTTATCTATCTATCTATCTGCTTATCTATCTATCTATCTATCTTCCAAAAATAAATACAGCCAGTCTCATTCATTCTCGTTCGATCTCTCCCCCCCAAAAATACGACAGTCACTCAGTTTTTGTCTTTCTTTCTCCAAAATAAATACATTATGGCACCTAGTCTCTCTCTCCTTATTCCTCTTCTTTATAGAATCGATACGTTAATACCTTCTCTTTTGAGAAGCAACATAAGATTCTTTCTCTCTCAATCCTTACCCAGTAAGCGTCAAGCATCGTCTGTCTGTCGGTCTATCTATATCTATATAAATCTGTCTATCCGTCCATCAATCTATCGACAAAATGAATAATATATTAAGACTACTTCTCTCCACAGAAGAAATATAGGACACAAACACACAAACACACAGGCTTTCTTCCTCTCCATCTTTCTACAAAATGAATATATTAAGATTGCACTCCCTCTATCTCTCTACTCAACGAATTTGGGACACATTCTCTCTCTCAATCACTCTATCTATCTATAGTTGAATACATCAAGACTCCACCACCTTTCTCTCATATGTGTATATACATGTATATATATATATATGTGTGTGTGTGTGTGTGTGTGTGTGTGTGTGTGTGTGTGTGTGTGTGTTGTGTGTGTGTCCATCTAACTGTCTGTCTCTATATGTTTATCTCTCAACCCCTCTCTCTATTCAATCTATTCAATGAATTTGGGACACACACTCTCTTTCTATATCATTCTATCTACCTTCCCAAGAGAACGAATACACACACACACACACACACACATACACACACACACACACCCTCTCTCTCCAGAATGAATAAACACACGCTCTATCTATCTATCTATCTATCTATCTATCTATCACCTATCTCTCTATCTATCTATCTATCTATCTATCTATCTGCTCGTCTCTCTCTCTCTCTCTCATGACTATAATAATCTTTCTCTTTCTCTCCATCTACCTACCTACCTACCTACCAAATGAATATATAAAGACTACCTCTATCTCTCTCTCTCTCTCTCTCTCTCTCTCCAGAACACATATATTAAGACACACTCTCTCTCTCTCTCTCTTCCCCTCCACAATAACCACATTATTAAGACACACTGTCCTTTTCTATACAATGAATACATTAACACACACACACACACACACTCGTCACCCCCACTTACACCCACCGCTCTCTCCTCTCTACAGAAGAATCTGCAGGAAGAACACTGAGCATTGTCTGTCTGTATGTCACTGAATGTGTGTATATGTGTGTTTATGCTCGTGTGTGTGTGTGTGTGTGTGTGTGTGTGTGTGTGTGGCCGTCTCTGCCTAATGTATCGGTGCCTCTGGTCTGAATTAGTGTGTGTGTGTGTGTCCATCTATTCATGTCTATGCGTGTGTTTCTGTGTGTGTATACTTGCGTGTATGTCTATTCATGTCTCTTGTTTATGAGTGTGATTTCATGTGTGTGTGTGTCTGTAGGCATGGGTTCATATACGTGTGCGTATTTGTCTCCTGCTTGTGTTGTGTTGGTGTGCAATATATCTGTCTTCATGTATGCACTGTACTGTTATTTCGCTTCAGGTATGCGAAGATCCAATAGACCTTGGATCAAACATAGTCCAATCATGACCATCCCATCTTTTATTCATACATACAGCGTCCAAGGCCAATCATCCCTTTACGCTGCTGCTTCTCTCCATGCTTGAATGGCTTCGATTATATGCAATCCTACATTCTTTAATAAAGATAGGAGGGTGTGTGACGTGAAAATTTGGCTGCTATTTCTAGATCTTAAGATCACATAAAGGCTCTCACATTCAGTCAATGGCTGTTGAATGATGGATAGAGAAGCAAAAATACATAATGGATATATATACACGCACATTATCTCTTTAAATCGATATATATACACAGACATATATATACACAGTCAATCAGTTTTGTGTACAAACACACATATGCGACATGTGTTTTGTATGTATATATGATGGTGTTTTTTTTTATATAGATATGTGTGTGTGTGTATATATATATATATATATATATATATATATATATATATACACACACAGACACCTGTATACAGACATACACAATCATATATAGTGAGAAAGAATTTACAGCATGAAGTCATAAATATATATATATATATATATATATATATATATATATTAAACATACATTCAACACGCACATATGTACCGTTTAGACAACTGTATAGAGCATGTATGTTTATATAAAATAGAGAAAATTAATAGAAATGAGTATGTAAACACACACACACACACACACACATATGTATTGGTGTTATATAAACATGGTGTTATTGCTAAGCCCTAGGCTTGCCCTACTGAAACAAACCTATTCCCAAAGGTATCCTACCCATGACTCTCAAGCCTCAATTGTATACATAAAACAACATATGTCTCCTTTCTTTGCAGATGACACGAAGTGATCCTAAAGAATTTAGCTACTATTTCTAGCAGGTAGAATGGCCAGCAAATGGTTCCCTCATCGGTTCGATTATATATACATTGTATGGGTGGGTGGGGGTATATAGTATGTGAGTGAGAAAAAGGAAGCATTTAAAATTATATATATATACATCTTTACATTATACATACATTATGTGGGTGGGTGTATAAATTTGTTATGTGAGATACAAAGATATAGATTATAAATACACATACACACACACATATATATATACACAGGTAGAAAGGAAAAGGAATTAGACATAAAAGTATACATACATGTTTACATATTCACATTATATATGCAGTGAGTGGGTGGTCAGAGAACATGTACAGAAAACTTGGCACTCCGTCGCTTACGACGTCGAGGGTCCCAGTTGATCCGATCAACGGAACAGCCTGCTCATGAAATTAACGTGCAAGTGGCTGAGCACTCCACAGACACGTGTACCCTTAACGTAGTTCTCGTAGTTCTCGGGGGATATTCAGCGTGACAAAGAGTGTGACAAGGCTGACCCTTTGAATTACAGGCACAACAGAAACAGGAAGTAAGAGTGAGAGAAAGTTGTGGTGGAAG
>NC_069010.1:5510111-5511979 GCF_001194135.2 Octopus bimaculoides
ACCCTAACCCTAGGTTTAGGGTTAGGGTTAGGGTTAGGGTTAGGGTTAATTGTTTCAGAATCGTTTGTTTATGTAGTCGGCACTTAATGTATATCGGCTGAATGGACGTCAGTGATTGGTTGAAATTACAGAAATACGACAACTTTAACATGGAATAACTTAGGGATTTCTTTTTTTTTTAAGAAGACTAAGAGAAAAAGATGTTTTATATGACACATTCTACCAGTGTTCCAAGTTTCAAAGTGTTTCGTTAATGAAAAATGTGGCCCCCGTTTTAAAAAAGATCCCATTGTTTCTTCGCAGTTTTATTCAAACCTTCTCTTTGATCGTTTCCAGTCGCATGGCATGGAATTTAACCCTAGTTTCGGTAACGCTATTGTTGTAAGAGAAAAGTATGAATATTTGAGGACAATAACTGGGATGATTAGCTTCAGGTTCAGTCTCACTGCGTGGCACCTGGGGCAAGTGTCTTCGGTTATAACCCTGGGCTGACCAAAACCTTTTGAGCAGATCTGGTAGGCAGAGACTGAAAGAAGCCCATCATGTGTGTTTGTGCGTGTGTTTGTGTGTGTATATAAGCTTGGCTGTGTGGTAACAAGTTTGCTTCCCAACCACATGGTTCCAGGTTCAATCCCAATGTGCATGCATACACACACATATGCATACATAGGCACAGGTGTGGCTGTGTGTTAAGAGTCTTGTTTTACCAAAGCCTTGTGAGTGGATTTTGTAGACAGAAACTGAAAGAAGCCCATCATATATATATATTTATATATATATGTGTGTGTGTGTGTATGTATGTGCATGTGCTTGTGTGTGTATATATATATATATATATGTATGTATGTATGTATGTATGTATGTATGTATGTATAGTGAGAATTTATAAAAAAACAAAAGATGAAGACAGGCGTGTAAACAACAAACAGATGTATTAGTTTAATGCTTGGTCAGTGAGAAAGTCTTTTACGTTTCGAGCCGACACTCTTCGACAGAAAGGAACACAGAAATAAACAGGGAGAGAAAAAAGAAAAAGGTTTAGTGGCTAGCGATCTACTTCCGAAAAGTTAGACAGTTTCCAGCCAAACCCTCTAACCCATGCCGGCATAGAAATCTGGCAGTATATGATGACGACAATGATGATATATATATATATATATATATATATATAAATTTAGTGTATGCAGTTAATATATGCATATTACTCCATTCACTAAATTTATATATACTCAAGTACCCAAAATAACAGGGAGTTTCTACCTCATAAACAGGAGTTACACCACAGTCATTTTGTGATCTTTGCTACCCTGGTATCTATTAACCAATTTATTTTGTCCAAGTTATTTATTAACTAGGAGAAAATAAATACATATTATAAAATATATATGTGTGTGTGTGTGTGTGTGTGTGTGTGTGTGTGTGTGTATATAACAGACAGTACAGACTGTAATGTGGTTGGCATTAGGAAGGGCATCCAGCTGTAAAAACCAAGCCAAATCTGACTATAGTCTGGTACAACCCCCTGGCTTGCTAGCTCTGGTCACATTGTCCATTGCATGCCAGTATGGACAACGGACGTTAAATGATGATGATGATGATGGTCAACTGCTAGTGTTCACATAAGCTCACTCCCACCATCGGACCGACATTGCTTGCACAGGATCGCGGTTTCAATTCCCAGACTGGGCGTTGTGAGAGTGTTTATTGAGCGAAAGCACCTAAAAAAAGCTCCACGAGGCTCCGGCAGGGGATGGTGGTGGCGAACCCTGCTGTACTCTTCCACCACAACTTTCTGTCACTCTTTCTTCCTGTTTCTGTTGTGCCTGTAATTCAAAGGGTCAGCCTTGTCACACTCTGTGTCACGCTGA
>NC_069010.1:5512322-5513511 GCF_001194135.2 Octopus bimaculoides
AAGCAAGAGAAGACAGCAATGACAGCTAGAAGAATATGTACAGTCTGGTTGGCACTCCGTCGCTTACGACGTCGAGGGTTCCAGTTAATCCGATCAATGGAACAGCCTGCTCGTGAAATTAACGTGCAAGTGGTTGAGCACTCCACAGACACGTGTACCCTTAATGTAGTTCTTGGAGATATTCACCGTGACACAGTGTGACAAGGCTGACCGCTTTGAATTACAGGCACAACAGAAACAGGAAGAAAGAGTGAGAGACAGTTGTGGTGAAAGAGTACAGCAAGAGTACATCAGTCCTGATCAAAGATGTTCCAGCTGTGACCATCCTGACTTTTATTCAGACATAGTGTATCAAGAACTACATTATCTCATCCAGTGGTTCCCAAACTTTTATGGGCTGCCACCCCATTGGCACCCAGGCCACACATACGCACCCCCAACATAGACCATTTTCTGCACCAAATTCAAAGCAACAGAATTTCACAAATAAATCTTAACCTAATTAACTCATTTAGTTGTTTTGACATCTATTGCCTCCTTCTTTGGAAACCCCATTATCACCCCCACTTTTCTTCAACACCTCCCTGGGGGGAAGTACCACTCACTTTGGGAACCACTGATCTAATATATCCTTCCTTGTCGTTGTTGTTTTTTAAGACCCCAAATTAGTTTTGAGCTAACCAACCTATGATTAACACTGATTGCATAATTAAACTTCAATTAATATTTCTTTTTGCTTCTGTCATACTTTCTCATTACCTCCCGTAGGAAATACGGTTTTCACATCCACCACTAAAAGCCATTTGATTCTTCGTCTTTAGAGAGATATCTGATGAGGTACATGGAAAAAAGTTAAGAAAAATCTAAATGGGTGCAGGTGTGGCCGTGTGGTAAGAAGCTTGCTTCCCAACCCCATGGTTCCAGGTTCAATCCCACTATATGATACGTTAGGCAAGTGTCTTCTACTCTATAGCCTCGGGCTGACCAAAGCTTTGTGAGTAGATTTGGTAGACGGAAACTGAAAGAAGCCCGTCGTATATATATGTATATATATATATATCATCATCATCATCATCATCATCATCGTTTAACGTCCGCTTTCCATGCTAGCATGGGTTGGACGATTTGACTGAGGACTGGTGAAACCGGATGGCAACACCAGGCTCCAGTCTGATTTGGCAGAGTTTCT
>NC_069010.1:5513884-5515898 GCF_001194135.2 Octopus bimaculoides
ATAGAATAAGTACTAGGCTTCCAAAGAATAAGTCCTGGGGTTGAGTTCTTTGACTAAAACCCTTTAAGGTGGTGCTCCAGCATGGCCACAGACAAATGACTGAAACGAGTAAAAGAAGTGTCTTTTGTAGAAAGTGTAAACTAGGGATGTCTACACGTCTCACTGCATAACGAGAGGGTTTTTATTTTCAAAGCCATGGGGTAAAACCCGCTTTCCGCAGTTAACAGGAATAAAAATTCTGAGCAAGATATATCCGGTTTCGGCATTCAAATGTTTAATGAGGATTTCATTAAGTGGAGAAAAAAAAAAAAAAAACAGTAAGAATTAACAGCAACTGGTGTCACATAATTGTATATGTGTGGTTAGATGAAAATGAGGTGTGGTCTAACTACAGGAAATCATTTTGAATGATCCACCAAGTCTCAAAGAAAAAAAAAAATAACAGTGTTTTTTTTATTTTTCTCGAGAAAGTCATGCCTCAAGAGATTCTTGTAAACATCCACATCATCTATGGAAACTTATGTACGACACAATCTGAATTGTCTAAAGCAGTGGCTCTCAACTATTTTTTTCATCTATGAACCCCTTTTATTACTGTTTTGTTCTGGTGGACCCCCTCACAGCCATTCGATGTTTAAGAACTAGTTTTATAGAAACTTCTTTGAAAATTCCTATTTTGTTTTTCACACATTCCCTCTTGTAGGTTGAACAATATAAAACATGGTTCTCAACCATTCTTTATCTATGGACTCCCTTTGATTACTATTTTATTCTGGTGGACCCCTCACAGCCATTCGATGTTTAAGAACTAGTTTTATAGAAAATTCTTTGAAAATTCCTATTTTGTTTTTCACACATTCCCTCTTGTAGGTTGAACAATATAAAACATGGTTCTCAACCATTCTTTATCTAAGGAACTCCCTTTGATTACTACTTTACTCTGGTGGATCCCTGCCCCATAGCCATTCAACCAAAAACAAGACAGAATCCTTAAAATTTGAAATTGCAAGAATTTGGAGTATGGAAACAATAAAGGTGGTGCCTATAATAATTGGTGCGTTGGGAACTGTAAGCCAAGATATAG
The DNA here is from genome assembly GCF_001194135.2 of Octopus bimaculoides. Classification (NCBI taxonomy): domain Eukaryota; kingdom Metazoa; phylum Mollusca; class Cephalopoda; order Octopoda; family Octopodidae; genus Octopus; species Octopus bimaculoides. The sequence continues at coordinate 5,514,969 of NC_069010.1, forward strand.
ACAAATGGCTGAAGGAGATTGGATTCGAATGCTCGGCAGAGCTCCTACAGAAAGTTTGTCTCTTAGTCACGTACATATGCAAGTGTGTATCTAATGAATACCTGTATGAACACACTCACACACATATAGGTACACGATGTATGCATATATGTATTTGTTTGTAGCTATATGTATTGATGTATCTTTATACATATGTATGTTTATATGTGTATACACGTTTGTGCTAAGCACTTGAAAGACTGCTGAAAACCTGTGGATGCCTAAGGTTACGGGTAGTAACCAGCTACCCACGTAAATCCTATCAGGAATTAGACCAAACCCGAGCCAAACCAAAATAGTAAATAATGTGCCTATAATAAATGGTGCATTGGGAACTGTGAGTAAAGATATAGAGAAATGGTTGAAGGAGATTGGAATAGAATGCTCAGTAGAACTTCTATACAGAAAGTTTGCCTCTTAGGGACAGGAAAGATTATCAGAAGGGTCCTAAGCACTTGAAAGACAATTGAAAGCTTGTGGATACCTACAGTTACAGGGAGTAACCCACTACCCACAAATTCTACCAGGAATAAGAACAAACCCAAGTCAAATAATAATAATAGTAGGAGCAGGAGTAGCTGTGTGGTTAAGTAGCTTGCTTACCAACCACATGGTTCCGGGTTCATTCCCACTGCATGGCACCTTGAGCAAGTGTCTTCTACTATAGTCTCTGGCCAACCAAAGCCTTGTGAGTGGATTTGGCAGACAGAAACTGAAAGAAGCCTGTCGTATATATATGTATATATATATATATATATATATATATGTGTGTGTGTGTGTGTGTGTGTGTATATATGTTTGTGTGTCTGTGTTTGTCCCCGCAACATCGCTTGACAACCGATGCTGGTGTGTTTACGTCCCCGTAACTTAGCGGTTCGGTAAAAGAGAACC
>NC_069010.1:5520274-5521779 GCF_001194135.2 Octopus bimaculoides
TAGCAATAATTCTTTCTAACTTTGGCACAAGGCCAGGGGAAGGCGGTTAGTTGATTATACTGACCCCCAGGGCTCAACTGGTACTTAATTTATCGACCCCCCGAAAGGATGAAAGGTAAAGTCAACCTCGGCGGAATTTGAACTCAGAACGTTAAGACAGACAACAAGCTGCTAAGTATTCTGGGTAACATGTTAACAATTCTGCCAGCTCACCAATAATAATAATAATAATAATAATAATAGTAATAATAATTCATTGGGATGGCCACATGGAGTGGTGGACAATGAATAATGGAGACCAATTTTATAGCCACAATGGCAAATACATACACAAAAACATTTGTATACACCAGAGAAGAGGCATCTAGCATTTCAATGTGCATATATGTGTGTATATGTGTATATGTATATTCTTTTAGTCTTCTAAATGTTTCAGCCATTTAAGTGCGGCCATGCTGGAGCACTGCCTTTTAGTCGAAGAAACTGACCCCCAGGACTTATTCTTTGTGACCGTAATACTTATTCTATCAGACTATTTAGCCAAACTGCTAAGTTTCGGGGACATAAACACACCAACATCGGTTGTCAAGTGATGGCGGAGGGACAAACACAGACACAAACACACACATAAATATATATATACATATATATATAACACTGGACTCTCTTGTCGCTAGAACAACCACACAGATGATCTGTTTATTGTGATCAAACGTTTGTGTAGACAGAAGCTCACTCTGTCCATTAGGTCGACATTACCTGCACAGGTACACAGTGTGCCACATGTCAGATGTTGAAATGATCGCAAAGCAACGAGAAATGAAGTGCTTTGGACTATGACGAGGCTTTAGTGGATCGTACTCACCCTGGTATTTATCACACTGAGATACATATATTATCGATCTCTATTTATCGAACTACTAAGTTACAGGAGATGAAGAGACAGAGCCTCGACAACAGTACCCGATATTGGAGCAGAGTAAATAAAACACACGCGATAATATACACTCACACACATATGAACACAAACATTTATACACGTGCACAAACACACAAAAACATACAAAGACACACATGTATATATATATATATATATATATATACGTGTGTGTGTGCATATATATATACATATATGTGTATGTACATGTGTGTGTATATATACACACAATATATACAAGACGCTTCTGCAATTTCCCTTCACACATTGTAGACCAATGTATATAAATACAATATATACACTTTATTTGTATACATACAAACATATACACACATTATGTGAGTATATATGTGTGTGTGTGTGTGTGTGTGTGTGTGTATCAGACATCCACTCTTTCTCTATATATATATGTGTGTGTGTGTGTGTGTTTATATATGTGTATGTGTTTATGTGTGTGTGGTTATCTGCATATATACACATAGCAGATGCGAAAATGAGGATATCAATAAACATAAATCACACACACACACACACACACACACACACACACACACACACACACACACAC
>NC_069010.1:5522032-5522605 GCF_001194135.2 Octopus bimaculoides
ATATATGTATATATATACATACAGGGTGTCCACAAAGTCTGGGAACATGAGGATTAACACATACTTTTAAAACAAAACAATTTCATTTAATTATAATGTTAATATTTAATTGTCTTTGTTATTTTATTTACTCCATGTAACCAGACTTTGTGGACACCCAATATATATGCTGCTTTTAAATAAAGTATATATATATGTATATATATACACACACACAAATTATACACAGGCAGACATATATGTATATACTCCGTACTCTTCATACGTACAGGGCATGGAAAATCACCCATTCATACGTGCAGACAAAATGCTTCTAAAATGAATGAGAGAAGAGCAGGAGCTATTACTACTACTACTACTACTGCTGCCAGGAGGTCAATGAATCTATGAGAAACAACTAGAAGAGAGGATGGTGATGGTGGTAGTGGCGCTGGCAATGGTGGTGCCGATGATGATGATGATGATGATGATGTTGAAGGTGGTGGTGGTGGTGGTGGTGGTGGTGGTTGAGATGGTGTCGATGATGGTGGTGGCAATGGTGGTGGTGATGTTGAGTGCATTGTTGATGATGAT
>NC_069010.1:5525122-5526258 GCF_001194135.2 Octopus bimaculoides
GAGAGGAGTTTGTAAAGGGGGGAAGGGTATTCACATAATTTATCACCTTCCTCCTAAATTAATAGACAGATACATATAAATAGGTCGATAGATAGATAGATAGATAGATAGATAGATAGATAGATAGACAGGTAGATAGAGAATAGGTACAGAGACAGTGATAGACAGCAGATATATATATATACATACATACATATATATATATATATATATATATATATATGGGAGAGAGGGATAGCTTAATACCAGGTATATTTTATACAGAGGCACACATAAAATATGTATGTATAATATATGTGTATAAGTGCATTCGCGACAGAGCAAAACACGAGTTGCCTGATAATTATTCCTGTCTCAACTAATATACTCCATGAAATGTACTGAATTCTTGCCTCATTTGGTCAATGTATTCACAGGTGTACATAGACATAAACATATATACATACACACACACACACACACACATATATATATATATACATACTTATATATTCACAGCTATACATAGATATATACATACATACAACACACACACAGTCTATAAACAAGACATAATCAATTCATCATGGAGATTGTGTATATATTAAGTGAGGGTGTGTATAAGTCCATATAAAAATATATATGCATGTATGTGTATATATATGTAAACGTGTTTGTATATATATATATATATATATATATATGTGCGTGCTTATATGTATATGTGTATGTATATGTATGTATACAGTTAAGCATTTAATACTTCTCATTCACAACAGAGATTTACACACACACACGCACTCACACACACAGACACACACACAGAGGCACGTGCTTTATCTTTCAGACAACCATAATATTATACACACATTCATAAATATATACATATATATATATATACGTATATAAATGTGCTTAAATCTATAATGTACATACATTCGATATATACAATATATATTATGCACATAAATATATAATATACATGCATACAATACATACATATATATATATTATGTACATAAAAATATAATATACAAACATATATATATATATATATATATATATACACATACATATATATATATATATATATATTCACATACATACATAATTATATACACACATACATACAAATATATATATATATATATATATAT
>NC_069010.1:5526346-5527944 GCF_001194135.2 Octopus bimaculoides
ATGTACATAAAAATATAATATACAAACATATATATATATATATATATATATATACACACACACACACACATGTACGGCATTTTAAATGAAAATTCGAAGAATGGAAAGAAACAGCTAAGGTATGGGGGGGGGCATTTTCAAGAATTCCATTTCAGCATTTTCATCAGAATATTTTTTATATATATATAGTTATTATTGTTATTATTATTATTATTATTATTATTATCATTATCATTATTATTATTATTATTATTATTATTATTGTTTTGGGGTTTACATCAAAGTCACAAGCTTACCTCAGTCTTGTTGTTGTTGTTGTTTTTTTTAGCCCCGGGTCAGTCCTAATCCAGCAGGCCTGTGTCCAAAACATCTTAACATCCACGACCATCCTGTCTTTTATTCAGGCACAGTGCATCTAGGACTACATTATCTAATGTGCCCTTCCTCCGCTGGTGCTGTTTAGCCCCAGGTCAAACCTGATCCAGACAGACCTATGATTCAAAGATGTACCAGCTGTGACCATCCTGTGTTTTATTCAGGCATAATACACCATGTATCTAGGACTACATTATCCAATGTCTCCTTCCTCTGGTGTTGTTTAGCCCCGGGTCAATCCAGATCCAGCAGAGTTAAAGTCAAAATATTTTCTTTTCATGACCTTCTTGTATTCCTAGATATACATAGGGCATCTAGGAATACATTATCCAATGTGTCCTTCTTCCTTGTTGTTGTTTAGCCCTAGGTCAGTCCTGATCCAGGCTTATGATCTAAGATGCTCCAGCTGTGACCATCCTGTCTTTCATTCTGGCATAGTGTATCTAGGACTACATTATCTGACGTGTCCTTCATCTTTGTTGTTGTTTAACCCCAGGTCAGTCCTGATCCAGCAGACCTATGATCAAAGATGATCCAGCCGTGACCATCCTGTCTTTTATCCAGACACAGTGTACCTAGGACTACATTATCTAATACATCCTTCCATATCATTAAGCTGTAGGGCGGTCTTGATCCAGCAGACCTATAATTAAAGACGTTCCAGACATGACGATCCCATCTTACATTCAGACATGGTCTATCTTGGACTACATTATCTAATGTAACATTTCTTAATTTTTTTTCTTTCTTAAAAAAAAAAAAATATCAAAAAGAAACAGCAAGGTGTAATTTGAGAGTAACGTGAGTGCTATTTCTAGCAGGTCTGGCTGCCTTGTAGAGGCAGATGTCTGCGAGGAATGCAGATAGGTGTGTGTTTAGAGTAATCTTGTTCTGTACTGGACTGACGTGACTTGGAGTGGAGTGAGAGTGAGAGTGAGAGTGAGAGAAGGAGGAGGTATGCATGAGAGGGAGTAAGAGTGAATTGATATGAGCAGAAAGAGACGGTAGAAGGAGGGAGAGATAGAGAGGGGGTGAGTGGAGAGAGCTTGCAGAAGGTAAGTAGAGAGAGAGAGAGAGAGAGAGAGTAGGAGAGATAGAGAGAAGTAGTAGAGAGAGAGAAGTAGTAGAGAGAGAGAGTAGGAGAGAGAGAAAAGTAGGAGAGAGAGAGAGAGAAGTAGGAGAGAGAGAGAGAGAGAGAAGTAGGAGAGAGAGAGAGAGAAGTA
>NC_069010.1:5527954-5528386 GCF_001194135.2 Octopus bimaculoides
AGAGAAGTAGGAGAGAGAGAGAGAGAGAGAAGTAGGAGAGAGAGAGAGAGAAGTAGGAGAGAGAGAAAGAGAAAAACAAAAACAGGAGAGAGGTACAGACAGGAGAGATAGTGCCTGTGTGTGTGTATATATATATATACACACACATATACATGTATGTATATACAGAGAAGAGCAAAACTAAAGACAGGTGTAGAGAAAGAAGTAGGGACAAAGAGAGAGAGAGAGAGAGAGAGAAACAGACAGACAAAGAGAGGCAGGGAGGAGAGACAATATGCATACATAGATATATTTATTAATATTTAGCAGAAGCAACAAGCTGACTCCAGGGCCAAGAGTTTCATGCGTTGGCACTTCGTATGTGTGCATACATGCGCACGCGTGTATGTATATATATATATATATATATATATATATATATATATATATATA
>NC_069010.1:5531350-5532332 GCF_001194135.2 Octopus bimaculoides
AGAGAGGGAGACAAGGTAAGAAGTGAAGGTGGAGGTGATGGGGTATAGCCTGTTGAAGAGACTCCATCTCTCAGGTAAACAATACCTGAGGTGAGAGAGGGCAAGAGAGATCAAACAGAGGTGGTGGTGGTGGTAGTTTAGCCCCAAGTCACTCACCTGGACCCGTAAACCCATGATCGAAGGCATTCCAGCTATCGTGACCATCCAGCCTGTCTGGCTTATGAATATAGGTGCAGGAGTGGCTGTGTGGTAAGTAGCTTGCTTACCAACCACAAGGTTCCAGGTTCAGTCCCACTGCGTGGCACCTTGGGCAAGCGTCTTCTACTATAGTCTTGGGCCAAGTGGATTTGGTAGACGGAAACTGAATGAAGCTTGTCGTATATGTATGTGTGTGTGTGTGTTTGTCTGTCTGTCTGTCTGTCTGTGTTTGTCCTCCCTCACCATTGTTTGACAACCGATGTTGGTGCGCTTACATCCATGTAACTCACCAGTTCGGCAAAAGAGACCAACAGAATAAGTCCTGGAGTTGATTTGTTTCACTAAAAAAAAGCAGTGCTCCAGCATGGCCACAGTCGAATGACTGAAACAAGTAAAAGAATGAAAGAACAAAGATGCCCTCATCTTTGCTCCTGGCATCGAACATGGCCCCTTTTTAAGACAGTAGTATGTAATGAGAGGGTGATTTGGCTGCTATTTTTTTTTGTCAGGTTGCACAATAGCCTGTTAACTGGGAGTGGTGGTGGTGGTGTAGAGGGTGTAGAGGGTGTTGGCAGCTGAGTACAACCTCTCACTCTCACTCCCAGTAGCCCACACTCAACTGTCACATAAACACACAAACTTACAGATGTGCATACAATGACACACACACACTGACATTGTCATACACAAAGCCACATAGAGAGGCTGTCACAATACACATAATCAAGCAGAGACACACACACACATATATATATATATATACATACACACAAACACACACATG
>NC_069010.1:5536308-5538641 GCF_001194135.2 Octopus bimaculoides
AATTAAATGGGCTTTGATTTACTGTCAGGTGACTTTTGGCCAACCCTATACACACACACACACACACACACACACATATATTCACACACATAGGTATATGACATTTTTGTCCTTTCTTCCTTTTCTGCCAAAGAGCATAGGCTCAAAACATCAGCAACTTCTTTCATTCTCCCTGAGCGTCGGACTAATACACCTGCTCGTTTCCTCGCCTGTCTTTGTCCTTTGTTTGCCGTAGATTTGAACTATATAAATACAGACACAAACACGGGAGTCAAGCAAAATTAACAAGCAGCTGGTCACTGAAAGCATGGCACTAAGAGTAGAGATTAGCGAGAGAGGAAAAAACAAAAGTCCTATGCACCAGTCACTCTTTCTTATACGCTCACCAACACCACTATACAGAGACACACACACAGAGGCACACAAATCTTAGGAGAGAGAGATAGAATGAATAAAAAGTCAAAGCAATAAATAAGATGAAATATATATATATATATATATATATATATATATATATATAGGTGCAGGGGTGGCTGTGTGGTAAGTAGCTTGCTTACCAACCACATGGTTCCGGGTTCAGTCCCACTGTGTGGCACTTTGGGCAAGTGTCTTCTACTATAGCCTCGGGCCGACCAAAGCCTTGCAGATAGATTTGGTAGACGGAAACTGAAAGAAGCTTGTTATCTTAGTGAAGGCATGTCTTGATGGTTAGAGTATTTGGCTCATGACCAGAGGGTCATGAGTTCAATTCCCAGCAGCGTGTTGTGTCCTTGAGCAAGACACTTTATTTCTTCATTGCTCCAGTCCACTCACCTGGTAAAAATGAGTTGTACCTGTAATTCGAAAAGGGCCGCCCTTGTCACACTCTGTGCCATGCTGAATCTTCCAGAGAACTACATTAAGGGTATGTGTGTCTGTGGAGTACTCAGCCACTTGTATGTCAATTTCAGAAGCAGGCTGTATCGGTGTGTTTATGTCACTGTAACTTAGCAGTTTCACAAAAGAGACTGATGGAATAAGTACTAGGCTAACAAAGAATAAGTCCTAGGGTCGATTTCTTGTTTCTTTATTGCCCACAAGGGGCTAAACATAGAGGGGAACAGACAAAGGGATTAAGTCGATTACATCGATCCCCAGTGCGTAACTGGTACTTATTTAATCGACCCCGAAAGGATGAAAGACAAAGTCGACCTCGGTGGAATTTGAACTCAGAACGTAACGGCAGATGAAATACCGCTAAGCATTTCGCCTGGCGTGCTAACAATTCTGCCAGATAGTCGCCTTCCTGGGGTCGATTTCTTTGACTAAAAAACTCTTGAAAGGCGGTGCTCCAGCATGGCCGCAATCAAATGACTGAAACAAGTAAAAAAAAAATAAAAGATATCTTTTATTTTTTAACTTGTTTCAGTCATTTGACTGTGGCCATGCTGGAACCTGGACTCATTCTTTGTAAGCCTAGTACTTATTCTATCGGTGTCTTTTGCTGACCCGCTAAGTTATGGGGGACGTAAACACACCAACACCAGTTGTCAAGTGATGACGGAAGGACAAACACAGACACAATTTCAGAAGCAGGTTGTTCCATTAATCGGATCAATTGGAACCCTTGTTGTTGTAACAAATGGAGTATCAGCTACCTTAGCAAAGGCACGTGGCTCAGTGGTTAGAAGATTCGGCTCACAATCATGGGGTCCCGAGATCGATTCCCAAACCAGGGTATGTGTTGTTTCCTTGAGCAAGACACTTTATTTCACATTGCTCCGGTCCACTCAGCTGGCAAAAATGAGTTGTACCTGTAATTCGAAAGGGGCCAGCCATGTCACATTCCGTGTCACACTAAATCTCCCTGAGAACTACGTTAAGGGTATGCAGTCTGTGGAGTACTCAGCCACGTGCATGTTAATTTCACAAGCAGGCTGTTTTGTTGATTAGGAACCAACAGAGTACCAGTTACGTCTATATCTGCATGGGTGAGCACAAGTGTGTGTGTGTGTGTGTGTGTGTGTGTGTGTGTGTGTGTGCATGCCTTCAAGTCCACGTGTGCGTATGTATGTGTGAATACACGCATGAGTGCAAGCACATGTACGAATGAGTGCAAACGCGTGTGTATTCCTCAACCGTAAGCATCTGCACATTTGCATGCGTGCGGTGTGTGTATGTGTATGCGTGTGAGTGAGTGCACGTGTGTGTGTGTGTGTGTGTGTGTATGTGTGTATGTGTGTGTGTGTGTGTGTGTGAGCGTGTGTGAGCGTGTGTGTGCTTGACAGAAGATTCTAGTAGCTTAGACCAGACTAGAGTAGACCAGACAAGACAAGACTGAAGTGGAACTAGAA
>NC_069010.1:5542894-5543276 GCF_001194135.2 Octopus bimaculoides
ATATATATATATATATACACATATATATATATAAACATACATACATGAAGACATGAATAAATTTGCATTTATCCACACACCACTTTGGTTTTACAAATGAGTGAACAAAACAATACATATGGCTGTATATAGAGGTATATCATCATGTATGTGTGTATGTGTGTATGTGTGTATGTGTGTATGTGTGTGTGTATATTGATAAGATGGAACACTATAGTGAGTCAGGAGCTCCTACCATCACTCAGTTGAATCTGAAGTCAACGAACTGTAGAAAATTAAGTTTTTATTAGTACATTCGTCTCGAAGTATTACAGCTACTACTGTGTTTCAACTAACGAGTGTCTGTTTGTGTGCATGTGTATATATATATATATATATATAT
>NC_069010.1:5544061-5545566 GCF_001194135.2 Octopus bimaculoides
ATAGATGTTTTCGATCTAGTTTGGATTCTTCACCATCAAATTTGAAATCTTTGCAATCAAATTTGATGGTAAAGAATCCAGACTAGATTGAAAACAACTATATATTACATATATATATATATATATATATAGGTTCAAAAAAGGAAAAAGACAATAGAACAACAACAAAAAACAATGTGAGGACGTGATACAGATTGTGTTACTAGATGCTCGGGAAAGGAAAGAGAGAGAGAGAGAGTATGACGTTTCGAGTGGAGCTCTTCGTCAGAAACAAGGAAAGTCCAAAGAAGGGAAAAACGGAGGAAGAAAAAAACGTGCCTTATTGGGGTTTTATCAGGTGTTGACATTTGTTTGATCAATCCCAGAGAAACAAGCAGTCCATCTGTTTATATGCTCCACTAACCCAGTAGCTAAAGAGAACTGGAGTTCCTAATTTGCATATTGGATATGTTTAACACTTTATATAATATCAATGGCTTGTAATGGGGAGTTTAGTCCTCACAATATCAGGGTATGAGATAATGTATGTAACCTATACAGTAGATAAACAAACATAGCCAACTTAACTGGTTCTTTGTAGGCAGAAAAAGATAATGGACGTCCTTATTTGATTTTCGAGCCAAATTGAGGTCTCATCAGAGGTATTTACATCAGTTTGACCAATCCCAGAAAAACAAGCAACCAATCTGTTTATATACTTAATAAATCCAGCAGGACTAGAGCTATTAATTTGCACACCTTAAGTTTTTAACATTTCATTTAATTACAGCAGCCTGTCAATGGGGAACTCAGTCCACACAGTAACAAGGTATGATGGATGTAACCTTTATGTATAAGGGGATACTCAAAAGTAAACAGAAATGTTCTCTGTGGGAGAAGCCTGTTGTAGTTCAGGCCTCAGTCTACTGACTGGTGGTGTCCTCTGAATTCATACTGCCACATAGTGTGGTCTTGTTTTGCAGTGCTTCTCTCCTGTTTGTCAATTTTTTATGATGGCTGAAACAAAAGAAACAGCATGCTTCTGTAGAATTCCGTTTTCTGCTGGGGGGAAAACGGTGGCCGAAACAGCTGATATGCTTCAAACAGCTTAGAAGGATGCTGCCACGAGCAAAACACACGTTTACAAGTGGTTTCTTTGTAAGCCTAGTACTTATTCTACCAGTCTCTTTTGCCAAACCGCTAAGTTACAGGGACGTAAACAAACCAACACCAGTTGTTAAGTGGTGACGGGGAAGGGACAAACACTATCACACACACATAGATGTATATACATATATATATATATATATACAATGGGATTCTTTCAGTTTCAACCTACCAAATCCACTCACAAGGCTTTGGTCGGGCCGAGAGATATAATAGAAGACATTTGCCCTAGGTGCCACGCAGTGGGACTGAACCCTGAACCAAGTGGTTAGGAAGCAAGTTTCTTACCACACAGCCACTTTTGCACCAAAATATAAAAAAACAAGTAGGTCTCTCAGGTACTTTATTTTGTCAACCCC
>NC_069010.1:5546098-5546532 GCF_001194135.2 Octopus bimaculoides
GATGGTGTAGGCCGTGGGGATGTAGCAGTTCTTCCACTTTGATCATTTCCTAATTTACTGCATTCACAGCAATAAACAGACACAATTATATTTAATGACCAAGATAACGAGATAGGCCTCTATGTGGTAGCCAGAGATGGTAGAAAGAGCAGTCAAAATCTCCCTCAATTCACACTGTCCTGTGTAAGTCTGTATGTCTGTATGTATGTATGTATGAGCCAATGAGGGAGACCTCTACATGGTAGCTAGGCCTGCTAGAAATAGCAACCAAATCTCCCTCAAATCACACCCTACTGTCTTATGTATGTATATATGTATGTATGAGCCAATGAGGGAGACCTCTACATGGTAGCTAGACCTGCTAGAAATAGCAACTAAATTTCCCTCAAATCACACCCTACTCTCTTATCTATGTATATATGTATGTATGTATG
>NC_069010.1:5547164-5548312 GCF_001194135.2 Octopus bimaculoides
ATATATATACATATATATATGTGTGTGTCTGTGTATGTGTGTCTGTGTTTGTCTCCCTAGCATCGCTTGACAACCGATGCTGGTGTGTTTATGTCCCAGTAACTTAGCGGTTCGGCAAAAGAGATCGATAGAATAAGTACTAGGCTTCCAAAGAATAAGTCCTGGGATCGATTTGCTCGACTAAAAGGCGGTGCTCCAGCATGGCCGCAGTCAAAAAGACTGAAACAAGTAAAAGAGTAAAAGAGTATATATATATATACATATATATATGTGTGTGTCTGTGTATGTGTGTCTGTGTTTGTCTCCCTAGCATCGCTTGACAACCGATGCTGGTGTGTTTATGTCCCTGTAACTTAGCGGTTCGGCAAAAGAGACCGATAGAATAAGTACTAGGCTGCCAAAGAATAAGTCCTGGGGTCGATTTGCTCGACTAAAAGGCGGTGCTCCAGCATGGCCACAGTGAAAAAGACTGAAACAAGTAAAAGAGTAAAAGAGTATATGTTCCAAACACCAGATTAAATTTTTCATTATTTTCAAAATTAATTGCAACAAAAGCAGTGTATTTCAACAGAAACACGGTAGCAAAAGGGTTAAGGTCTGTACATAATACAGGGACCATATTAGTTGAGTGTACCCAACATGGGTAGCAGATAGCTTCCCCTGAGTACTGTTTATATAGTCTCACAGCAGATGTGGGTGTTTTATGCTCCAAAACCAGAGTAATCATTGTCAAAGTTATTTTTACTAAATTCTTCATCATTTGAGAAGTAAATGAAACAAAAGCAGCATATTTCAACAGAAACATGGTAACTAAAGGGTCAAAGTGATCTAAATTAAAACCTTTCACCAAAATTGCATCTTAATTCATGCTCCAAACACCAACTTAATTAATACATTTTTACTCTTTTACTTGTTTCAGTCATTTGACTGCGGCCATGCTGGAGCACCGCCTTTAGTCGAGCAAATCGACCCCAGGACTTATTCTTTGGAAGCCTAGTACTTATTCTATCGGTCTCTTTTGCCAAACCACTAAGTTACGGGGACGTAAACACACCAGCATCGGTTGTCAGGCAATGTTGGGGGGGACAAACACAGACACATAAACATATACATACACACACAGACATATATATATATATATATATATA
>NC_069010.1:5548733-5553368 GCF_001194135.2 Octopus bimaculoides
TTATACAAAAAAAACCGTGTTCCTTGTTACGACAGAACTTTTTCTTCTGGCAACACAGCATCTGTCCAGTGTAATGGATGTCTAAATAGATTCATATAAATAGATTCAATAAACTTCTTGAATTCAAAGAATCTATGATTTTCTTCCTTTCAAATCAAAGGGGTAACATTGGCATAAATATATATATTTTGGGGCAATTGGTTAAAAAGTTCCCTGCCCCTGTTTTAAAGGAACCCTAGAACTTAACTGCTAGTAATACAAACCAATGAGGGAGCCTCTAGGTAGCCTTAGTCTTCTATTATAATTCCATGCACATCCACAATGTTTTAAAGGAATATAAAATCAACCCCAGAACTTAACTGCTAGTAATACAAACCAATGAGGGAGCCTCTAGGTAGCCTTAGTCTTCTATTATAATTCCAGTTACATCTAGGGTGTTTTATAAGAATATTAAATCAAACCTAGTACTTAACTGCTACTAATATAAACCAATGAGGGAGCCTCTAGGTAACCTTAGTCTTCTATTATAATTCCACTTACATCTAGGGTATTTTATAGGAATATTAAATCAACCATGGTACTTAACTGCTACAAATACAAACCAATGAGGGAGCCTCTAGGTAGCCTTAGCCTTCTATTATAATTCCAGTTACATCTGGGATGTTTTATATGCAATCTATTTCCACAAAGGGAGCAAAGATAACGTTCACCTCGGATGAACTTGATCTCAGAACAAAAAGGGTTGCAGCTAAACATCTCAAACAGCTAGAAATAGCAGCCAAAATCTCAAATCGAATCTGACTCATAAAATGCAGTAAAGGGATAGGGAAAACCTATTATGATGAAAAAAAGATAAATAATAAATGAAAACAGACGTTCCAGTAATGACCATCATGTCTTTTTACAGTCATCTAGGGCTGCATCATCCAATGTCTCCTTGTGGTCGCTCGAGAAGCTAGAAGTAACAGCCAAATCGCCCACATATCGCAACCAATCTCACAAAGACAGATCTGGTTGATCAGGGCTGACCTAGGGCTAAACACTCAAAGGGAGGTAATTAAATACAAGGCTTTTGAGGGGTTTTATTTTTATTTTATTTATTTTTTAAAAAATTCCCTGTCCGATGCTCCACGGATTTTTATTACAACAGTAAAAGAACAGAAACGCTGGAGATGGCAAAAAAAGGGCAGGACGTGGTGTATAGTGGGGTGGGGGAGACGGAGGCGAGATTTCTTTAGATTAAAGATGACGAAATATTTGTGTGAGTGTGAATGGGGGAGGGGTGCATGCGTGCGCGTGTGCGTCCGTGTGTGTGAGTGAGTGAGTGCGTGTGTGTACCCGTATGGAATCAGCAACGGGGTATATCAGAGAGGGTTGTTTCTCAATTATATATATCCGGTCACATACAGGTGCACATACATTATATACACACACACACCTCTCTCTCTCTATATATATATATATAAATATATATATATATATATATATATATATATATACACACACACATACACACAGAAACATTCACAGATATGTGTGTGTGTGCCAACAATCGTATTTGCATGCGCGTACACAGACGCCTGCGTACAAATAATTATACATGTATACATGTACTGCCATATATATATACATACATACATACACATATATATATATACACATACATACACACACACACACAGAGGCAGACACACACACACAGAGGCAGACACACACACACAGAGGCAGACACACGCACGAGCACAGCTACGGAGGCGCAATCTTATACGCACAAATACATACCTTCACACAAACACATCTATACATACCGTCAGTATATATACACACACACAGATACTTTACAATATATCCCGATGCCCGATCTCACACCCACAACTAACCACCAGCTGGTCCCTCCAATCCGATCTGTTGCCGGCAGTGAAGGGCCAGTTCTGTGGATTGAGAAAACCTCACTGCCTTCTTTCTACTCGTGAGGCACAGAGGGATCCCTAAAAGGGGCCGTGGGGAAAGTTTTCCCGATCGTTCCTTGCTGTAATCTATGCGTGTGTGCGCTGTTTGTCAAATATTCTATTCATACAGATCTGTTATATATATATATATATATATATATATATATAACTGCGTGTACATAACTGAAATCCAGAAAAGCACAACATCCAACAAATGAATATATATGAATGTGTGTGTGTGTGTGTGTCTGTGTGTGTGTGTGTGTGTGTGTCTGACAGAGAGGTATGCGAGTGCGTGCGCGCGCGATCGAAATATTTCGGTTTGTCTATATATTTATGCGCGTGCATACGCATATATATATACATATACATATATATGTGTGTGTGTGTGTGTGTGTGGGTACGTGCGCGTTGGCATATATATATACATGGCAGTGGATATATAGGTATGCGTCAGTTGATGTGTGTGCACGGGTATATATGTGTGTGTATAGCATAGTAGTTGTTACACACAGATCATCGGGTAACATATTTACGTGCGTGTATATATATATATGGCGATCTTCCTATATAAGAATGCCTATATATATACACTCACAAAAGGAGAGAGGGAGGGAGATCTATATACACCCTACAACATATATATACATAGATACATATATATATATATATATATACAGTACCGTAATGCAGTAGTCGTATAGGTGATGGTGTTGTTGTTGTGGTTAGTGTTGTAGTAGCGCCTGGTCCCCTGGTCAACTAGTTATTACGATCCGCAGGCTGTGGCTTGTTAAGTGATCGCTGGTTTGGCTTTTCCGACAATATTTCCCTGCAGCCATAACAGAACCGTATGGCTTGTGTAATTGGGTGGTGTGAAGGGGAGGAGTGACAGACGGTGAAGAGAGAGAGAGAAGAGTAGCGAGGGAGAAAGAATAAGAGGGGAATAGCGAGAGGGTGACAGATGGCGATAGTGAAAGAGAGGGGGAGAGAGAGAGCGAGGGAGAAAGAATAAGAGGGGAATAGCGAGAGGGTGAGAGTGACTACGGTAGAGGGAGAGAAAGGGAACAAAGAAGATATAACGGTAGTGCGTGTGAGTGAGAGAGAGAGAGAAGAGAATAGAGTGTTGGGGGGGGGGGAATAGAGATAGTGAAAAGGGGACTAGAAAGAGATTGCGGTAGTGTGTGAGAGATAGGGGCGGAATGAGAGAGGAGGAAAAAGGGAATAGAGAGATATGGCGATAATGTGAGAGAGGGAGAGAGAGAGAGAGAGAGCGGTAGTGTTTCAGAGAGAGGGATATAGCAGTAGTACGAGAGAGGGTTAGACTGAGATGGCTGTAGTGTGAGAGAGGGAGGGAATGACAGAGAAGGGGTAAAAATAGTGCGTGAGGAGGGGGAAAGAATGACAGAGAGTTTGAGATGGTGAGACAGAAAGAAGAATGTCTGAGAGAGAGAGAGAGAGAGACAGAGAGAGAGAGAGAGAGAGAAATTGGAGCAATGATGGAGAGAGGGAAATAGAAAGGTAGTGAAAGGGGGGAGGAATAGGAAAATGGTAATAAGAGAGGAGAAATTGAGAGAGAGAGAGAGATGCTAAGAGAGAGAGACAGACAGATGTCAAGAGAGAAATAGTGGGAAATGTATGGGAGTAGTGGGAGAGAAGAAAAAAATGACAGATGGAGATTGAGGGATAGAGGGAGAAGAGCGAATAGGAGAAAGAAAGAGAGATAGCGATAAGGAGTGAGAGAGGGGCGAATGGAAAAGGATCAGTGAAGGAAGGAAGATAACAAAAAGATAAGGGTGGAGAGGGCGTGACAGGATAGAAGGAGAGAGATGTAGGGAGATATAGATTGATATAGTGAGAAGGGAAGGGGGTGTAAGAATGATAGAAGTAGTAAAAGAGAGGGGAAGAAAGTGGGGAAAAGTGAGAGAAGAGAGAGAAGGGAAGAGAGAAGGAGATGAGGAAGATAGGGAGTGTCAGTGATAGGGGAAAGAGAGACCGACGCAGAGAGAGGGGAAAAGGAAGAGAGATGAGGACGGTAGAGAAAGCCAGAAGGGGACGGTAGTGAGAGAGAGAGAAAAGAAGGGGACAGTAATGAGAGAGAGGTAAGGGAACGATAGTGAAAGACAGAGAGAGAGAACAAGAGAAACAGTAGCACAGCGTAAAAGCAGACGATCAACATGGAAGGGAAAGAGGAGGAGGAGGAGGAAGAGAAAGAAAGGACATTACAGTAATAGAGGGCGGGGCAGGAGGGCACGACAGTGACACACACAGAGGAGAGAGAAAGACAGACAGACAGACAGACAGACAGAGAGAAAGAGAGAGAGAAAGAGAGAAGGAGAGAAAGAGAGACAGAAAGAGAGAAAAATAGAGAGACAAAGAGAGAGAGGGACAGGAAGAGACAGTAGTAAAAGACAGAGGGGAACAAGAGAGAGAGAGAGAGAGAGAGAGAAAGAAAGAGAAGCAGTAGCAGTGAAACATAAACGTAGGCACAGTGACGTCGGAGGAAAGGGAGGAGGAAGATCTTGACGAAAATTGTTTAAAACTGCTGGAGTGTGTGTGTGTGTGTGTGTGTGTATAAATATGTGTGTGTGTATAAATATGTGTGTGTGTATATAAAGACAACTAACACTGTCCTGGCTTCTTCACTTGGGAATATTGTTACTTCTATAAACAACACGCCCATCTCCAC
>NC_069010.1:5553662-5556602 GCF_001194135.2 Octopus bimaculoides
CCCTTTGAATTACAGGCACAACAGAAACAGGAAGTAAGAGTGAGAGAAAGTTGTGGTGGAAGAGTACAGCAGGGTTCGCCACAATCCCCTGCCGGAGCCTTGTGGAGCTTTTTAGGTGTTTTCGCTCAATAAACACTCACAACGCCCGGTCTGGGAATCGAAACCGCGATCCTATGACCGTGAGTGCGCCGCCCTAACCACTGGGCCATTGCGCCTCCATGATACAGATTTTATATATATATATATAAAACCGCTGCCTTAATAAAAATCCACTATAATAATACTCTTGTGTATTTCTCCGTCACGACATATGAACGAGGAAGGAAAGACTGATAGATGAAAAAGGAAGGGGTGATGGCAAACTTGGTAGAGGGATGATGGAAGTTCTATGGTGAAAAAAAAATCAAACGGTGTGTATGTAAAAGGAAGTCATGTGAATGTGTGTGTGTGTGTGCAATAGAAGTGGGATGGTGAACATTCAATACCGAAAAGAAAAACCAAACAGCGTTTCAACTCTGTGTGAGTGTATGTGCGTGCGTGTACAAGGGAAGTTTGTGAATGCTTGTTTCTGTGATTATTGCGTACCGCATTTTGTACCTTATTACCTCCACCTTAGCAAAGGTGGAGGTATTGTTTATAGTCGCGTTTGTTTGTTTGTTTGTTTGTCTGTGGCCAAGATATCTCAAAAACCACCAAATGGATTCAGATGAAACTTTCAGGAATATTTGGACTCGTGACAGGCACGAACTGATTAGATTTGGGGATCGATCCATGTACCGGACAAGGGTTATGGATTATTTTTCCTGTTTTTTAACTTAATTTTTGAGAGCGGTCGGTTTCTTTTTAAACTATTGCCATTTGTGAGAGCAGTCAAGTTTATTTCAGATATTCTCATTTTAAAAATCATCTCTGGCTAACCGTTGAGAGGGCATTGGTGTTGCCTTGGCAGAGGTTTGTGCTCCCTGAGGGCTCCTGTTACCTCTGCCTTAGTGAAGGTGGGGGGTGTTGTTTTCAGTTGTATTTGTTTGTTTGTTTGTCTGTGGACAAGATATCTCAAGAACCATTGGATAGATTCAGATGAAACTTTCAGGAATATCTGGACTCGTGACAGGCACGAACTGATTAGATTTGGGGATCGATCAGGTACCGGACAAGGATTATGGATTATTTTTCCTGTTTTTTTTACATAATTTTTGAGAGCGGTCGGTTTCTTTTGAAGTATTCTCATTTGTGAGAGCAGTCAAGTTTATTTCAGATATTCTCATTTTAAAAATCATCTCTGGCTAATCGTTGAGAGGACGTTGGTGTTGCCTTGGCGGAGGTTTGTGCTCCCTGAGTGCTCTTGTAAACTCCGCCTTAGCAAAGGCGAAGGTACTGTTCTCAGTTGTGTTTGTTTGTCTGTCCATGGACAAGATATCTCAAGAACCACTGGATGGATTCGGATGAAACTTTCGGGGATGTTTGGACTCATGACTGGCACAAACCGATTAGATTTTGGGATCGATCCAGTACCGGATAAGGATTCTGGATTATTTTTCATGTTTTTTTTTTTCTTAATTTTTGAGAGCAATCAGGTTCATTTTTAGTATTGCCGTTACTTCAACCACCACCACCACCAGAATCACCACCATCACCACCATCATCACAATACACATGAGGCAAATGACATTCTTGTTCACTACAACCACTACCACCCCCATCACCACACACACACACACAGTATGCACAGAGTACACACCCTTCTTCTATTCTTCCCTCAAACCTACCACAACCCTACCCCTATCACCCAACAGCTATTAAACATCTGACTCACAACTTGACAACTTGTACCACAACTGGCATTGCAAGAGACAAACGCAAACACACACACACACACACACACACACAAAATACCGGAGTACACATACGCACATTCACAGCACTACACATACCCTCACACAACACACACACACACACATTTATGACATACGCCCACTCTCACAATATTAAACACACACACACACACACACACACACAGAGTACAAGCTTACAGAAACACGATTTATCAGCCATGTGTCTCTGAAATCATATCCTACTGTCTCAAAGAACACATGAGATAATGTAGTCCTAGATACACTATGTCTGAATAAAAAACAGGATGGCCACAGTTGGAACATCTTTGATCATAGGTCTGCTGGATCAGGACTGACCTAGGGCTAAACAGCATTAACAAGGAAGGACACATTAGATAATGTAGTCCTAGATACACTATGTCTGAACAAAAGACAGGATGGTCACAGCCGGAACAACTTTGATAGGTCTGACTGGATCAGGACTGACCTGGGGCTAAACAGCATTAACAAGGAGGGACACATTGGATAATGTAGTCCTAGATACACTATGCCTGAATAAAAGCCAGGTAGACACACAGGACTATACACACACACACACACACACACACAAGCAAACACAAAGGGATATACAGAGAGATACATAAATAAACAGAGGATTAGATGCACATACATACACAAACAAGGCTAGACAAACACATACACAGATATAGACTCATGTACACTCACAGATACACAGATACACATATAGAGAATTATAGAGACGCACAGAGGTGTATGTAGATATACAAACACGCACAGACAAAGGCTGGTGGCAGACGCTGCCAGTACGAAGAACAACAGGAAGGTGTGACGAGATGTTCTGATGGAAGTCATCAGAAGATCGGAGCAGGACGGAATAGGAATTTGGATGGTTTTCGTAATGGAGAAGAAAGGCACAGAGAGAGAGAGAGAGAGAGAGATGACGTTTAGGAGATTTAAACGATAATTGATGGAGCGAAAGAGATGAAAATTGGCGATAAGAAGGGATTAGATGAAGGAAAAAAAAAAAAAATGAAGAAAGTTATTGAAATGGATAAAAATTGATGGGGAAAAATGGACGGACGATAAT
>NC_069010.1:5557718-5558667 GCF_001194135.2 Octopus bimaculoides
GAAAACTGGAAAAAGTTGGCAGTATTTAGATGGGAAGAGGGAAATGAAAGATGAATGAATGAAAATTGAGTGAAAGGGAAAGCGAATGAAGATGACAAAATATTCATTAAAATCTATTCTTTTACTTGTTTCAGTCATTTGACTGCGGTCATGCTGGAGCACCATCTTTTAGTCGAGGAAATCGACCCCAGGACTTATTCTTTGGAAGCCTAGTACTTATTCTATCGGGCTCTTTTTGCCGAACCGCTAAGTTACGGGGATGTAAACACACCAGCATCGGTTGTCAAGCGATGTTGGTTGGGGGGACAAACACACACACACAAACATATACACACACATACACGTTTATATATACAAATATACGATGGGCTTCTTTCAGTTTCCGTCTACCAAATCCACTCACAAGGCTTTGGTCGGCCCGAGGCTATAGTAGAAGACACTTGCCCAAAGTGCCACGCAGTGGGACTGAAACCGGAACCATGTGGTTGGTAAATGGAAATTGAATGAAAATTTATGAAAATGATAAAATATTTATTAAAATGCAAGAAAGACGGAGGAAAATTGGATGAAAATTGAAGGAAAATGACAAATTCGGTCTCCTCAATCACAGCTGACCACTCGCTAAACAACAGCAAGAAGGGAAGATATATCAAATAATGTAGAACTGAATGAAAATCAATGGAAATTCAATGAAAAATGACAAAATATTTGGGAAAATGTAGGAAAATTGAATGAAAACAGAATAAAAATTATATATATATATATATATTGATCTCCAAATTTTGATTTGTTTGTTTGTTTGTTCTAAAAGATTATTCCCTGAAGAAGTGTATGGCAACTTATATGTTTGACTTAAACTTGACGGTCAAATATAGCTTTATACAGAAATGTTGACATAGGAATAAATTACATTAATAATGGATATTAGCGTCAAATCTCTCTCTTAAAT
>NC_069010.1:5564981-5565354 GCF_001194135.2 Octopus bimaculoides
ATACACACATACACAAACACACAGTGGTGCTCCAGCATGACTGCAGCTCCAAGGCTGAAATGAATAAAAGAATATGTGTGTGTGTGTATGCGTGTGTGCATGTGTATGTAGGCACATATATATGTGTTTGCGTGTATATATATATACATAGGTACATGTGCGTGTGTGTGTGTGTGTGTGTGTGTGTGTGTGTGGTGTATATACATGTGTGTAAGTATATATGTCTATCTATACATGTACATGCATAACTTTGTGTATATATGTATGTACATACATAGCTGCTTGTGTGTGTAAATGTATGTGTGTGTATCCATACATAAATGTATGTATGTTTGTATATGTACATATATATATATATATATATATATATATA
>NC_069010.1:5565823-5566734 GCF_001194135.2 Octopus bimaculoides
GATGGGGGCTTGAACCTACTCCACATAATGAGCAACAGCAATTGGAAGTCGTCATCATAATCTTTGTCATCATCATCATCATCATCATCATCATCCTCGTCATCCTCCTTATCAGCGTTGATGTCATCATCATCATCATCATAATCGTCATCATCGTCATCATCGTCATCATCACAATCGTCATCACCGTTGTCAGTCATCATTGTCATCGTCATCCCCCTTCTCCTCCTCTTCCTCCTCCTCCACATCATCATAATTGTCATCTGATCACTGGCAAAATTCTCACAGAACTTTGTCAGTGAACCGGTCGCGGTCTCAAAGCAATGAAAATATTTTGGCAAATTAAATTTAAATGTTGAAGTGAATCTAACGGATTTTGTGTGTTTCTTAAATGGCTAATAAATACCTTCCACGCTGCAATTGTTTTCGTTCCAGCACACGATCTCAGATCAGGTCACTTTCTATGCAAGTACATCTCCGTAAATATATACAAATTATAGAAATCATTTTTTAAAAATATACAGGACAGTACTGTTTCTACTTTGCAGATTTTCACCTATTGCAGGTGGTTTTGGAATGTAACACCTACGATAGTCAATGGATTAGTCTGTGTTCTGTAAAGAGGATTGATTCTAATCCAGTCTGGGACCATGTATACATCCAGGAATAGTGTAGATATATAAATATTGTGTGCATGTGTGTATATTTTTTTATTTTTATTTTACTCTACTTGTTTCAGTTTCCGTCTACCAAATCCACTCACAAGGCTTTGGTCGGCCCGAGGCTATAGTAGAAGACACTTGCCCAAGGTGCCACGCAGTGGGAATGAACCCGGAACCATGTGGTTGATAAGCAAGCTACTTACCACACAGCCACTCCTGCGCCTATATATATATATATATATACACATA
>NC_069010.1:5567104-5569988 GCF_001194135.2 Octopus bimaculoides
GTGAGTAGCAGCAGCAGCAGAAGCAGCAGCAGAAGAAACGAGCTCTTCTTACTCACCACTACCACTACTACTACAACCAACACCACAACCACTGCCATTACTACCAACAGCACTACCACTAACACCACTACAGCTACCACCACAACCGCCTGTGCAACTGCTATTACTACAACCACCACCACCACTACAACCACCTGTACAACTGCTACTACCACCACCACCACAACCACCTGTACAACTACTATTACTACAACCACCACCACTACAAGCACCTGTACAACTACTACTACCACCACCACAACCACCTGTACAACTACTACTACACCACAACCACCTGTACATCTACTACTACTACTACTACACCACAACCACCTGTACAACTACTACTACTAGTAACACCTCCACAACCACCTGTACAATTACTACTACTACCACCTCCACAACCACCTGTACAACTACTACTACTTCTACTACTACTACACCACAACCACTTGCAGTCATCTTCCAATGACTGGTTGTGCTATTCAGAGGCCCGCTGTAAAAAAAAATTGGGGTTGACAGCTGTAAGCAGTGATGTAAATAAATACAAACTTGTTACCATTTCGAATATGCTTGAAGCATACTTGAAACAGTAAGAAAGACATTCAATGTATTCTCTAATGGAAAAAATTTCTCACTGTAAGCAAATATATGTAAATACACCAAGTCAGTTCACAGTGCCCCCACCTAACCAGCCTGGACAGATGGATGAATGTATTTCAAGGTGATTATCTCCTCTTCAGCAACAGACACTGGAAAAAGAAGACATTATGAACTGACACAAGAGAACACAAGAGAGAGGGGCTTTTTATGATATTCACATCATCGTTCAGTGACTGCTTGTGCTATTCAGCAGCCCGTCGTAAATTGGATAGAGGGCGACAGCGCTAAGCAGTGATACGTATGTTGTTGTTGGCACTCCGTCGCTTACGACGTCGAGGGTTCCAGTTGATCCGATGAACGGAACAGCCTGCTGCTCGTGAAATTAACGTGCAAGTGGTTGAGCACTCCACAGACACGTGTACCCTTAACGTAGTTCTCGGAGGATATTCAGCATGACACAGTGTGTGACAAGGCTGACCCGTTGAATTACAGGCACAAACAGAAACAGGAAGTAAGAGTGAGAGAAATTTGTGGGGTGGAAGAGTACAGCAGGGTTCGCCACCATCCCCTGCCGGAGCCTCGTGGAGCTGTTAGGTGTTTTCACTCAATAAACACTCACAATGCCCGGACTGGGAATCGAAACCGCGATCCTATGACCGCGAGTCCGCTGCCCTAACCACTGGGCCATTGCACCTCCACTAGTGATCAGTATAAATACAAACTTGTCACCATTTCATGTATGCTTGAGGGATATTTGAACTCCAAGGAAAGACATTCAGGGTACTTTGACATAGAGATAATTTCTCGCTGTACACTAATAAATGTTAAACCACAATGAGTCAGCTCAGATGTTCCCCAACCAGACTGCTGAATGCATGCATTTCCAAGTGTTTATCTCCTCTTCAGCAGCAGGGAGTGGGAAAGCAGATTCTACCAACTAACACAAGAGACAGGTCCCTCTCACAATATTTCTGTCATCATTCAATGACAGATGATATTATTCAGAGGCTCACAGTATGATCGATATATCATCATCATCATCATCATCATCATTTAATGTCCATTTTACATGCTGACGTAAGTCAGAAAAATGTCTGTGTGGTAAGAAGCTTGCTTCCCAAACACATGGTCCCAAGTTCAGTCCCACTGCTTGGCACCTTGGCCAAGTACATTCCACTATAGCTATTGGCTCATACCTCCATAAGACAGTTGAGTGTAATCTGAGAGAGATTTGGTTGCTATTTCTAACAAGTATAGTTACTACATTGAGGTCTCCCTCATTGGCTCATACATACATATATACATACATAAGACAGTAGAGTGTAATTTGAGGGAAATTTGGTTGCTATTTCTAACAGGTATAGTTACTACATTGAGGTCTCCCTCATTGGCTCATACATACATATATACATAAGACAGTAGAGTGTAATTTGAGGGAGATTTGGTTGCTATTTCCACCAGGCCTAGCTACTACATAGGTCTCTCCGAGTGGCTCATATATACATACATTCATACAGACACACACACATATATATATATATACATACATAAGACAGTAGGGTGTGATTTGAGATAGATTTAGCTGATATTTCTACTAGGGAGACTTCTACATGGTAGCAGTCTCCCTCTTTAGCTCATACATACATAAGACAGTAGGGTGTGATTTAAGGGACATTTGGCTGCCATTTCTACCAGGTATAGTTACCATATAGAGGTCTGCCTGGCTGGCTCATACATACATACACACATACATATGTATACAAGAGAGTAGGGTGTAATTTGAAGGAGATTTGGCTGCTATTCCTACTAGGTCTAGCTACCATGTAGAAGTCTCCCTGATAGACTCACACATATATACATACATAAGATAGTAGGTGTGATTTGAGGGACATTTGGCTGCTATTTCTACCAGGTCTAGCTACCATGTAGAGGTCTCCCTCACTGGCTCATACATACATAAGACGGAAGGGTGTGATTTGAGGGAGATTTGGCTGTTATTTCTACCATATCTAGCTACCATGTAGAGGTCTCCCTCAGTGGCTCATACATACATAAGATAGTAGGGCGTGATTTGAGGGAGATTTGGCTGCTATTTCAACCAGGTCTAGCTACCATGTAGAGGTCTCCCTCATTGGCTCATACATACATAAGACGGAAGGGTGTGATTTGAGGGAGATTTGGCTGTTATTTCTACCATATCTAGGTACCATGTAGAGGTCTCCCTCATTGGTTCATACATACA
>NC_069010.1:5570555-5571133 GCF_001194135.2 Octopus bimaculoides
GTAGTAGTGGTGGTGGTGGTGCTGCTGCTGCTACTTGTGGTAGTAGTAGTAGTAGTAGTGGTGGTGGTGGTGCTGCTGCTGCTACTTGTGGTAGTAGTAGTAGTGGTGGTGGTGGTGGTGGTGATAGTAGTAGTAGTAGCAGCAGTAGTTGTAGTTTTAGTAGTAGTAGTGGTGATGGTGGTAGTGTGGTAGTAGTTGTAGTAATTGTAGTGGTGGTAGTAGTAGTAATAGTGGTGGTTGTAGTGGTAGTAGTAGTAGTAGTAGTAGTGATGGTAGCGGTAGTAGTTGTGGTTTTAGTAGTAGTAGTGGTGATGGTGGTGGTGTGGTAGTAGTTGTATTAATGGTAGTGGTGGTGGTTGTAGTAATGGTAGTAGTAATAGTGGTAGTGGTAGTAGTAGTAGTAGTAGTGGTGGTGGTGGTGGTAGTAGTGATAGTAGTAGTAGTAGTAGTTGTGATAGTGGTAGTAGTAGTAATGGTAGTGGTGGTGGTTGTGGTTGTGGCGGTGATGGTGTTGGTGTTGGGAGCAGTTTTTGACTTGGCTGCAGCATTGATAGTGGTGGTCATGGTGTAGGTGCTGG
>NC_069010.1:5571143-5571700 GCF_001194135.2 Octopus bimaculoides
TAGTAGTGGCAATAGTAATAGTAGTACAAACTGTAACAGTTATGGTAGAAGGGGTGTGGTGGTGGTGGTGGTGGAGAGGACAGTGAAGGTGGTGGTGGTGGTGGTGGTAGAGAGGGGAAGAGAGAGAAAGACAGAGACGTAGAGAGAGGGGACAAAGAAATAGAGAGAGAGGCAGATAGAGACAGAAAGAAAGACAGAGGAGAGACAGAGAGAAAGAGAGACAGAGGTGAGACAAAAATGGTAAAGAGAGAGAGAGACAAAGAAAGAGAGATGTAGTGAGAGAAGCCAGGAGAAAGAGACAAAGAAAGACTGGAGGAAAGAGAGATGAAGAGAAATACATACAGAGAGAGAGAGAGAATGATAAGGAAAGAAATGTAGGGAGAAAGAGAGAGAGATGGAGAGAGAGAGATGTAGAGAGAGAGAAAGAGTGAGAGATGTAGAGAGAGAGAGAGAAAGAGTGAGAGATGTAGAGAGAGAGAGAGAGAGAGAGAGAGATGGAGAGAGAGAGAGATATGTAGAGAGAGAGATGTAGAGTGAGAGAGAGAGAGAGAGAGAGA
>NC_069010.1:5574135-5576824 GCF_001194135.2 Octopus bimaculoides
CATGGGTGGGGCAGTTGTGTGTGAGAATGTGACAAGGGTGGAGAGAAGGAGAGAGCGGGTGGTGAAGGGGTAGGAGAGAGAGAGAGAGAGAAGATGGTGGAGTGGGTAGAGTGGCAGTGGTGGTGGTGGTGGTGGTCGAGGTGGGATTAGGAATCAGCTGTTGTCAGCATGATTGCTGCTGCCTTGAAGTGAGTTCAACGTTGTGTGTGCACATGTATGTGTATAATATACATATGTGTGTGTAGATGTGTGTGTGTGTATAAAAATATACTCTGTCTTTTTTGTCTCCCTGCCTGCTTCTTTTTCTGTGTCTGTCTCTCTTTTTATCCCATTCTCTCTCTGTATATATGTATATATATATATATGCGTGTGTGTGTGTGTGTATACATGTTTTATATATGTATATTTATACTTACATATATATATATATGTATGCATGTATGTATAAATATATACTCCTTCTGTTTTTCTTTGTCTCTCTCTCTCATATGTACATGTGCACACACACACACACACATATATATCCACACATATAGCGTCGAGCTGGCCAAATGGTTAGCATGCCAGGCAAAATGCTTAGTGGCATTTCAGCCATCTTTATGTTCCCAGTTCAAATTCTGTCGAGGTCGACTATCATCCTTTCAGAATCGATAAAATGAGTACCAGTGAAATACTGTGAAATAACTGACTTACACCCTCTCACAAAATTGCTGGCCTTGTAACAAATTTTGAAACCAAAGGCGGTGAGCTGGCAGAAGCATTAGCATATTGGTCTTGGAGAAATTGTAAAGCTGTTGTTTGTTCCTTCTCAAGCCATGCCTGGCTTATAATGGCCAGTTTCTTGGTTTCATTGGCATATAGGTTCCCCACCTGGATAGGACGCCGACCCGTCGCAGGTGAGCTGCTAGATGCAGGAAGAAAGTGTGAGAGAAAGTTGTGGCAAAAGAGTCAGCAGAAGTTAACCATTACTTTCCGCTGTAGTCACATGGAACTTAGGTGTCTCGCTCATAAACACACACAACGCCCAGTCTGAGATTTGAACCCGCGATCCCTCGACCGCTGCTCTAACCACTAAGCCACGTGCCTCCACTGAAATTGTAATAGCAGTCAAAAAGTCAACTGCTGGACATAGTGTTGCTGTCACCGGTCATTCATTATGATTGTTGTCAGCTTGAGTCAGCAGCTGTCAGCATCTGTTCACTGTCCATCTGCCGTCTTGCCTCTACTGTCTCTCAGTGCTCTCTCAGCTGCATCCCAAAGCTCTCTCTGTCAAGTAATCATGGTGTGTGGAATTTATACTGATTGATAGGCTCAGAAGGAATTGCTCACCATACAATGAAGTCCTCGCTGAAGCCTATTCCATGTAAAATTGTGATTGGTCAGATTTTGTTGATCACATGGGTTACATTCTAGCAAATTACAACATCCACTGGGGGTCAATTCATTCGACTGCCAAAAAATTCTTCAAGGTGGGGGCCCAGCATGGCCGCGATTTAACGACTGAGAACAAGTAGCAAAAACCGCCACCAACACCATCGCCAATACTGTATACTACAACCCTTACCACCACCAACATACCCTATCCCAACCAATACCGCCACAATACAAACTCAGGCACCACCACCACAACCACCATGACCACCACCATCACCTGCACTGCCATCGCCAATGCGGAAACATTATAGCACTACAACCGCAACCTCTATCTCCACCATCACCACCAATATATATATATATATATATATATATATATATATATCAACGCCGCCAACGTGACCACTATGTATCCCCACCGCCGCCACTATCTATTGCTAACGTCGCCAAAAAAAAAAAAAAACTGTCGCCTCCACCTCCACCACCATCACCATCACTTCCGCCACTATGTATCCCACCACCCCCGTCACCACCGCCGTCGCTACTTATTACTACCGTCGCCACTATATCACAACCACTGCCGCTACTATCACCACCACCGCCACTATTTATCAACAACGACTTCACCACCGTCGCCACCAACGAACAGGACCGTCGACACCACCACCGCCGCCACTATATATACATACATATATATATATACATATATATATATATGAGCGTCGTCGCCACCACCACCACCATCATCAGCCAGACCTAAATATGCCAAGAATGGTGGGATACTGCCACGAGTGCATGTGTACTTGGAAAACCGTTTTAAGAGTGCAAAGTCACACAAAGACGTCATGCGATGTTGTGGCGCAAATGCCTTTCTCCCGAGCGGACGTTGCTGCGCAGCAGTTTCACTTTCAGTCCAATGTCATGTGATGTTGTGATCCTCATGGCTTTGATTAAGGACGTTGATTGATTGATACTGAAGAAATTTCACCAGGTCACGTGACATGTGATGAAGTGACATTGATGCGTCTCCAAACGTATGAACCGACAAGGGAGACCTCTACACGGCGCTGGTAGAAATAGCAGCCAAATCTCCCTCAAAACGCACCCTACTGTCTTATGTATGTATACATGTATGTATGAGCCAATGAAGGAGACCTCTACAAAGTAGCTGGACCTGGTAGAAATAGCAGCCAAATCTCCCTCAAAACGCACCCTACTGTCTTAATGTATGTATACATGTATGTATGAGCCAATGAAGGAGACCTCTACAAAGTAGCTGGACCTGGTAGAAATAGCAGCCAAATCTCCCTCAAAA
>NC_069010.1:5584202-5588143 GCF_001194135.2 Octopus bimaculoides
TGTGTGTGTGTGTGTGTGTGTGTGTGTGTGTGTGTGTGTGTGTGTGTGTGTGTGTGTATTTTGGGGGGGTTTCTTGTCGATCCATTTGTACCTAAATTGCAGTGATTGTGAATTATTTACTTAGAAACATACACCCACACATCTGAATAACAGATGGGATGGTCACAGCTGTAAATACTTCTGATCATTGATCTGCTGGACATGGGGGTTAAGCAACAACCACAAGGATTGACACGTCAGATAATGTAATCCTAGATACACTATGTCTGAATGAAAGACAGGATGGTTACAGAGGGATCAGCTTTCATCATTGGTCCGTTGGATCGTTGTATTAGGACTGACCTGGGGCTAAACAACAAGGAAGGACACATTAGATTATGTAATCCTAGATACACTATGTCTGGATAAAAGACAGGATGGTCATAGCTGGAACATCTTTGATCATAGGTCAGCTGGATCAGGACAGACCTAGGGCTAAACAAGGAAAGACACATTAGATAATGTAGTCCTAGATACACAATGTCCGAATAAAAGACCATAGCAGGGACTGACCTGAGGTGCGACAAGGAAGGACACATTAGATAATGTAGTCCTAGATACACTATGTCTGAATAAAAGACAGGATGGTCACAGTTGGAGCATCTTTGATCGTAGGTCAGCTGGATCAGGACAGACCTAGGGCTAAACAAGGAAAGACACATTAGATAATGTAGTCCTAGATACACAATGTCCGAATAAAAGACCATAGCAGGGACATCTTTGATCATTGGTCTAACTGGATCTAGAGTGACCTGGGGCTAAACAACAAGGAAGGACACATTAGATAATGTAGTCCTAGATACACTATGCCTGAATAAAAGACAGGATGGTCACAGCTGGAACATCTTTGATCATAGGTCTGCCTGGATGAGGCTGACCTGGGGCTAAACAACAAGAACAAGGAACGTCACATAAAATAATGTAGTCCTAGATACACTATGCCGGAATAAAAGACAGGATGGTCACAGCTGGGAACATTTTTGATCATAGGTCTGCCTGGATCAGGATTAACCTGGGGTTAAACAGCAACAAGGAAGGACACATTAGATAATGTAGTCCTAGATACACTATGTTTGAATAAAAGACAAGATGGTCACGGTTGGAACATCTTTGATCATAGGTCTGCCTGGATGAGGCTGACCTGGGGCTAAACAACAAGAACAAGGAAGGACACATTAGATAATGTAGTCCTAGATACACTATGGCGGAATAAAAGACAGGATGGTCACATTTGGAACATCTTTGATCATAGGTCTGCTGGATCAGGACTGACCTGGGGTTAAACAACAAGAACAAGGAAGGACACATTAGATAATGTAGTCCTAGATACACTATGTTTGAATAAAAGACCATATCTGGAACATCTTTGATCATTAGTCTAACTGGATCTAGAGTGAGCTGGGGCTAAACAATAAGGTGGGACACATTAGATAATGTAGTCCTAGATACACTGTACCTGAATACAGGATGGCCATAGCTGGAACGACTTTGATTACAAGCCTGACCTGGGGATATAAACCACAACAAATCATCGTCATCATTTAGCATGTGTTGTCCATGCTGGCATGGGTTGGACAGTTTGACCAAAGCTAGCAAGGCTGGAGAGCTACACCAGGCTCCAGTCTGATTTGGCTTGGTTTCTATAGCTGGAGGCCCTTCCTAACACCAACCATTTTACAGTGTGTACTGTCTATTGGAGGCACATGGCCTAGAGGGTTGCACCAGCACTCGTGATCAAGGGATCACCGGTTTGAATCTCAAACCAGGTGATGTGTGTGCTTATGAGCGAAACACCTGAGCTCCACGTGACTCTGGCAGAAAGTAATAGCGAACTTCTGTCCATTTTTTGCCACAACTTTCTTTCACTCTTTCGTCCTACATCTAGTAGCTCACCTGCGAAGGGTCAGCGTCCTATCCAGGTGGGGAACCTATTTGCCAATGAAACCGAGAAACCAACCCTTATGAGCCAGGCATAGTTCGAGAAGGAACAAACAACAACACTGTCTCGTCGTCGTCATTTAACGTCCGCTTCCCATGCTAGCATGGGTTGGACGATTTGACTGAGGACTGGTGAAACCAGATGGCTACACCAGGCTCCAATCTGATTTGGCAGAGTTTCTACAGCTGGATGCCCTTCCTAACGCCAACCACTCTGTCTATTATATATAAATCCTCCTCCTCCTCATCATCATCATCATTTAACAGGTGTTGTCCATGCTGGCATGGGTTGGACAGTTTGACCAAAGCTAGCAAGCAGGAGAACTGCATTAGGCTCCAGTCTGATTTGGCTTGGTTTCTATAGCTGAATGCCCTTCCTAACACCAAACACCCAGCTGAGTGCCTTTTACATGGAATTGGCCTTTGTGCTATTACACGGTGCTAGCACAGGGCTTTCGCAGGTCAATCCTCTTCAGCACGGGAAGTGACCTTAACACTTCTGCTGTGGAGGACGGGGCCTTCTTGAGTACAGGAAGGCACCAGATATCTCAGTCTGACGGATTCATTTCAGTTTCTCTCTTCAGAATCCTTGCAAGGCTTTGGCCAGCCAGACGTGACAGCAGATGACACTCGATCAAGGTGCTGAACAGTGGGATTGAAACCAGAACCACGTGGATGCAAAGCAAACCTCCAACCGCACAGCCATGATTGCACGTATGTCAGAAGTTCAAGAAATGCCATAAAAAATTCTGTCCGACATGTTAACGATTCTACCAGCTGGCCACCCTCATAATGCTTTCTACTAAGGGCAAAAGGCCTGAAGTTTTAGGGGGGGGGGAGATCTGTTGGTTATATCGAACCCAGTGCTCGACTGGTACTTATTTTAACAACCCTGAAAGGATGAAAGGCAAAGTCGACCCCTGGTGGCCACAGAAACCAAACCAAAACAGACTATGGAATATGGTGCGACCCCTGGCCTTGCCAGTTCTTATCAAGCCGTCCAACCCATGCTAGCATGGAAAATAGACATCTGATGATGATAATGGTGAATATTATTAAGGCAATGAGCTGGTATGAAATAAAGGGGGACGTTACAAGGACAGTTTATAATTTGTGGGGCTGGGGAATTATGTAAAAGATGAGGGGAAGAGGTTTATAATTTAATTCTTTTGTTTTTTTTTTAATTGTTTCAGTCGTTTGACTGACTGTAGCCCTGCTGGATCACCACCTCAAGGGGTTCCAATTGAAGAAATCGATCCCAGGACTTACTCTTTGTAAGCCTAGTACTTATCCTATCAGTCCCTTTTGCTGAACCGCTAAGTTACAGGAATGTAAACACACCAGCATCGGTTGTTAAGCAATGGTGTGTGGGGACAAACGCAGAGAGTAACTATGGAACATAGTCGCACCATCTTCCATAGTCAATAACAACGAACCTGTTCAGATTGAAAGGTAAAGTTGTTGACCTTGGCAGAGAGCAGAAACGAATACTGCATAATAATCACTGGCATCGTTACTTGAATCGTTAGCACATCAAACAAAATGCTCAGCAGCATTTCTTCTGGCTCCTTTACGTTCCGAGTTCAAATTCCACTGAGGTCGACTTTACTTTTCATCCTTCCAGGGTCAATGTGATCAACTTCACCCTCCCATCAGAAACTGTTGACCCTCAGTCAAAATTTAACACTATTATCGTTATTGAGTGAGAGAGCAATGCATGCCATCAAAATGACACTGGGGTACAAATATACGAAGCCCAGTATACCCATCATGACTACCCGTCTGATAAGGGTACACCAGGCACATGCATCACAACCATATATGCGCAACATGGTGATCCCATATCAAAATAAACAGCACATGACCTTGCAGGTGGGGCCCAGTTAGAATTTTCTTCAGGTCGAGTAGCCCATCCCACTCAAAAGGTCCCTGAATAAGGTTCGTTTAAGGATGTTGAGCAAAAC
>NC_069010.1:5588215-5589302 GCF_001194135.2 Octopus bimaculoides
ATCCAAACCCCAAAGAATTCCTCTCAACACATGGCTAGGATGCTCCCCAACTACTTCTGCTCCTGATCAGAGATGCACATATCGTCAGCCAGTAAGGGACATGCTCAACTGGTTAAGGTCAAACAACTGACAAGTAAATCTGTGGTATTGAGCAGAATATTTGCTGTAGGCCATCTTTTATGCCAAGACAAAACAATGTACATGATAACACTTCCAATCAGTTAAGATCAGAAGCCATGAGAGTCATTGCCTGGTACTGCATCAGGGCATTAGCAAATCTGTGGTATTGAGCAGAATATTTGCTGTAGGCCATCTTTTATACCAAGACAAAACAACGTACATGATAACACCATCCCACTGCCATTGCACATACACACACACACATAGAGGCTTTGTGCCTATAATAGAAAGGATTACTATTGTTATTATTACTATTATTGAAGGTGGTGAACTGGCAGAATCATTAGCACACCAGGCAAAATGCTTAGCGGTATTTAATCTGTTGCTACGTTCTGAGTTCAAATTCTGCCAAGGTCGACTTTGCCTTTCATCCTTTCGAGGTTGATAAATTAAGTACCAGTCAAATTCTGGGGTTGATGTAATCAACTAGTCCTCTCCCCCCAAAACTTCAGGCCTTGTGCCTATAATAGAAAGGATTATTATTATTCCGTTTATATATTTGTTTTGCAAGATTTTTGATGTGAAATCGTGTGTTAAAACAGATGTTGTTGTACTTGGGGACGGTCATATTGCCAGTTTAGCCAATAAAAACACACGCACTGTATATTTGGTGTTAATTTGCTTCAGCTTTATATTACATTACATTACGTTAATCCTATTTCGGCCAGAGTTCTTTCGTCACACTTCTGTGACCTCATCAGTGGTCCTTTGCTTTCTTCTTTCTTATGTGTGTCCCACCTTGCTAACTATCTATCTATCATTATTATTATTATTATTATAGACATCGCACAGTATACAATATCGTGAGGTTGTAGATTGAAGATCCTGTGTCTACCAGGAGTTTGTACTGTTTGTCAAGTAATAACAAGGACCTCAGACAGGCAGTACTTTACGCAATATGCGTGCA
>NC_069010.1:5589312-5595503 GCF_001194135.2 Octopus bimaculoides
CAGGACTTATTCTATCGATCTCTTTTGCCGAACCACTAAGTTACGGGGATGTAAACACACCAGCATCGGTTGTCAAGCGA
Source organism: Octopus bimaculoides (assembly GCF_001194135.2). Lineage (NCBI taxonomy): Eukaryota > Metazoa > Mollusca > Cephalopoda > Octopoda > Octopodidae > Octopus > Octopus bimaculoides. Next base: position 5,589,393 of record NC_069010.1, read on the forward strand.
TGTTGGGGGGACAAACACAGACACACAAACACAGACATACGACAGGCTTCTTTCAGTTTCCGTCTACCAAATCCACTCACAGGGCTTTGGTCTGCCCGAGGCTATAGTAGAAGACGCTTGCCCAAGGTGCCACGCAGTGGGAATGAATCCGGAACCGTGTGGTTGGTAAGCGAGCTACTTACCACACAGCCACTCCTGCGCCTGCCAACTTTTGCAATACATCTAGATTGTAGGGTACCTCTAAGGTTTCCAGATGTTTTTTTCAGATTTGGTAGCAATGAACCCAATGTTCCAATGGCAATAGTAATAACCTTTATGCTTGACTCTCATAGCTGCCACATCTTAGAGATATCAAATATCAGGTGTCCATATTTATCGACCTTTTATTATTATTATTATTATTATTATTATTATTATTATTATTATTATTATTATTAAGTCGGTGAAGTGGTAGACTTGAGAGCACGCTAGGTGAAATGCTTAACAGCATTTCATCCATCTTTACGTTCTGAATTCAGATTCTGTTGAGGCCGACTTTGCCTTTCATCTTTTGGGCATTGATTAAAATAAGCACTAGTTGAGTACGGTTGGAGGTTGGGGTCAGTATAATAGACTTACCCCGCTCCCCAAAATTTCAGGCCCTATGCCTTTAGTAGAAAGGATCATCATCATTATTATTGTTGTTATTATTATTATTATTATTATTTATCAAACTGATGAGAAATCTGGACAAAAATGCTAAGCCAGTATTTTAGCCATCTTTACGACCGAAGATCAAATTCCGCCGAGGTCAACTCGGCCTTCCAATCCCTCCAGGGTCGATAAAACAAGATACCAGCCAAGTGCTACAGTCGATGTAAGAGTAAAACCCCTTCCTCCTAAAATCAAAAAAAAAAACAAAAAAACTACTGGCCATGTTTGTCGAACAAATTGCTGAACAGCATTTCTTACGATTCTTAAACGTTCTGAGTTCAAAGTCTGCCGAGGACGATTTTGTCCCTTTCGTCCTTTCCGGGTCGACAAAATAAAGTACCAGTCGAGCGATCGGGGCGATGTAATCGATCTGCACCCCCCCACTCTACTCAAAATTTCAGGCTTTGCACCAAAATTAAAAAGGATCCTTATTATTATTATTATTATTATTATTATTATTATTATTATTATTATTTCTTTGCCACAGAGACATCGATGACAGTTTTAAAATGTGTAATGCCGATTGTGGGGCGGGTTTTCTTCAAAAAAGATCAGGAGACAGAAAGGGAGAAAGGATGAATAATGCGATCAAAAAGTACACGTTTATAACACCCAGAGTTTCTAATATTAATTAATAATTAAAGATAGATTATTGTTTTTTTTTTAACAGGAGCCTAGATCTATGCCTTGTACCCTGTCCCCTGATCGTATCCCCTATTTCCATTGACATATATACCTCAAAGGACGGAACCGGTAGCTGAAAGTTAGACATACACACATATACACATACCTCTATCTGCATTCGATCACACGCACACACATATACACGCCTTTGTATACACAAGCCGTTGTATATATTTATATATATATACATATACGTATAAATATCTAGAGAAAGAAGGACTTTACCATTCTCAGGCTTCGTATATAATCTGTGACATTCTTTCAGGATATTCTCGTTCACCGTCTGGCTTGTAATATTGGCGACATTGCCAGAATTTCTCGTATTAATCTTGCCCGACATAACTAGATACTTGCTGCTGCTGCTGCTGCTGTTAATATCACATACGACATTACACACGGTTCTTCTCCCCCACTCTCTCGTTCGCTATTACTCTTTCACCTACTTCACCTCTCTTCCTCGCTAATACACTTTCAGTTCCTCTTCCTTCTCTCACTCGCTATTACCCTTTCACTCATTCACTCCCTCCCTCTTTCCCTCTATCACATGCTCTTACGCTTTCTTTCACTCCCTCTTCCTTCTCTGACTCGCTATTACTCTTTCACCCACTTCACCTCTCTTCCTCGCTAATACACTTTCAGTTTCTCCCTTTCTCTCACTCGCTATAACCCTTTCACTCCCTCCCTCCTTCCCTCTATCACATGCTCTTACGCTTTCTTTCATCACTCCCTCTTCCTTCTCTAACTCGCTATTACTCTTTCACCCACTTCCCCTCTCTTGCTCGCTAATACACTTTCAGTTCCTCCCCTTCTCTCACTCACTATTACTCTTTCACGCATTCACTCTCTCTCTCTTTCCCTCTATCACATACTCTTACGCTTTCTTTCATAACTCGCTATTACTCTTTCACCCATTTAACCTCCCTTCCTTGCTAATACAACCTCTTCTACTTATTATAACCTTTTCAATCCCTCCCTCTTTTCCTCTCTCACTTGCTATTACGCTTTCACCCACTTCACCTCTCTTACTTGCTAACCACTTTCCGTTCCTCCCCTTCTCTAACTCGCAATTACTTCTCCCTCTCTTACTAGCTTCTACACTTTCAATATCTCCCTTTCCTCCTTCCTATATTACTTTCCATTCTCAGTCATTCGCTCTGACGCTTTCTCCTACTTCCTCTTCTCACTCCCCCTCCGCTAATACCCTTTCTAAGACTTCCTCTCATGCTGTTTCTTACTCATTCTTACTCTGTTACACACTCACACCCCACCTCTTTCATTTCACTCACTCTATCTCCTCTCTCTCATTCATCTACGCTTACATCTCCCCCTTTCTTACTTGGTATATACTTACTGACTCCCTTTCCCTCCTTCTTAGACCCTTGAATCCAAGTATGGTTCTTTCTCTTCCCCCCACTTCATATCTATCTGCACTTCTTTCTCTCGTCTCCCTCTTTCTTTCCCCCTCGCTAATAGTTGTATCTACTCCCCCTTTTTATCTGCTGTGCTAAGGTGTATTTCTCTTCCTCCTCCCCTTCTCTATCCGTTGTAATTATTTGTATTTCTCTCTTTCTCTTTCTTTCCCCCTCTATTAGTTGTATCTACTTTCTCTCCACGCCCCCTTTGTATCTCTTTTACCTAAGCGTAATTTTCCTCTCTCTACTACCCTCATCTATCAGCTGTGTCTATATATTCCTTCCTTTTCCTTCTCTCTCTCTCTCTCTGTCCCCTCTCTATCAGTTCTAGTAAATTTTCTCATGCCTTCCCTCTCTACTGCAATTAACTATTTCTGTCTCTCCTCCCCTTCTCTATTTTAGCTATTTACCTCCCTTACCCTCTCCCTCTCTGTTATGCGTTCATGTGACTCTCAGTTTCTTTCTCCTCTCACTCTAACCCTCTAACTGGTTTCTCTCGCCTCCTCCTCTCCAACGTTTGTAGATATGTGCTTCTCTCCTCTCACTCTGTTTATCATAACACTGTGCCTTCTCCTCCTCCACCTCTGTTTTATATAAATGCGTATTTCTTTCTTTAACCCCCCACTTCCCTCTTTCTCTCTTTCTGCTACGTGAATCTTTTCTCTCTCTCCCCTTCCCTCCCTCTTTCTAGTATTCCATCTCTCTCTCACTTCTACCTACGTTCCCCCACTCTCTCTATGTGTGTCTATATCATTTTTTACTCTCCCTCTATTTGACATTCTCATTCTTTCTTTCTATCTAATGCTAGTCTCTATTTTCCCTTTCCTCTCTCCTTCGATCCATGTTTATATCTATTCTCTTTCCCCCCCCTCTTCTTTTCATACTTTCTCACACATTACCTCTTACTCTTCCTCTATTTCTCTCTTCTTAAATTCCCACTCTGCCTTTCTCCCTTTTACACATCTTCTTTCTAAGTCTATCCCTCTCTACATACTTACCTCTCTCTATATTAGTACCTTCATCTCTTTCACACTCACCCTTTCGATGCCTCTATGTATCTTTTTATCTACCCGTCTCTCTCTCTGTTTAATTTATTAAAGAAAATGGAAATAGGAGGCTGGAAAGGATAACAAACATTATCCAACGGGCGGATAGCCAAATGCCAAAAAACCATTCTTTCTCAGCAAGATTTCCAATCCTCCAAGACATAATTCTCCATCCGAACCTCTTTCTGATCAGAACTGTATGTCCGGTTTAAAGTAGTGGGATATTTTTTTAAAACCGGTTCTATATATTTTTATTTTTCATATTAAAGTATAAAGTTCATATATAATTATTGATTATAATCGAGTTTTCAAAAAAAAAAAATTCGAATTTCCCAGATTTATTGAAATAATTAAAAATGTGCCGAACAGGGCATAATACTTTTAGCCAATGAGTTGACAGGAAAATAGTTTCCTCTTCATTCAACATGTGTGTGTGTGTGTGTGTGTGTGTGTGAAGAGAAAGAAAGGTTGATACGTAGATAGATAGAGAGAGAGAGAGAGGGAGAGAGAGAGAGAGAGATGTAAGAGTATATACATAAGCTCTTGTTTCCGTTTCTCTGGCTGCTAATTATTTTGTTTTTTAAATAACGAAGTACATGTAAATTTAGACAGAACGAGAAGTAAATAAATATTATCCAATCAGTTGGGAGACAGGCATTGGTTCCGTCTTCAGTGCGAAACAGACGGAAGTCGTAATGTTTTTAATTCAACATGGCTTCCCTAGTGGCTGACTACAGTGGAAGTAGCGATGACGAGTTCGAATCCGATCCACGTAACAGGTAACCCTCGATGTCTTTAGCTTGCCTTTACAACCCGACACCACAGATGCCGCCTCTTGAAATATGGAAACCGTTTCGACTGTTAATGTTTGTTAATGAATCATTTTTCTGTTTTAAACCCTAAATTTGATCTTATCCCTCACTTCCTGAATGTCGACGAGTGGCCTCTGCGTGTTCCTCCGAATGTTTACGTTCTGAGGTCAAATCCCGCTGAGGTCAACTTTGCATTGCATTCGTTCAGAGTCAATAAAATGAAGTATTTATCAAATCGCTAGGATCGATTGCCTCAACTAAAAGTTCCTCCCCCTTTAAAAATTACTGATTTTTCTACCTAAATTAAAAATGATAATTATTATATTAATTATTAGTTTGGTTCCACGGAAGGGACAGTAACCCCCTTGGTTTTCTAACTTCACTCGGTTTCTGTAGGAATTATGTCTTTTACGTTCGACACCTGATCAGAGGTGATGAAGGGCACGAAAACCGAATTGAAGATGACGAGATAGGCTTCTTTTTTTTTTTTCGCCGACTTCTCTGATGAAGTAACGATATAGTCGACATGTTTGCGTAGTGCCGCTGCTTCTCTGCACGGAGAGGTTGCGAGAAACTCCAGTACTGCGGACATGTGGCTAGAATGGTGCAGGAAAGAACCACAAGACGGATTCTTCAAACTGACACGACATAGCAGGAGAACTAGGTAGGGGTAGAGCAAAAACGAGACGGTAGGATAATATGTATAATCTCTGGAGTGGAGGCGCAATGGCCCAGTGGTTAGGGCAGCGGACTCGTGGTCATAGGATCGCGGTTTCGATTCCCAGACCGGGCGTTGTGAGTGTTTACTGAGCGAAAACACCTAAAAGCTCCACGAGGCTTACCGGCAGGGGATGCTGGTGGCGAACCCTGCTGTACTCTTTCACTACAACTTTCTCTCATTCTTACTTCCTGTCTCTGTTGTGCCTGTAATTCAAAGGGTCAGCCTTGTCACTCTGTGTCACGCTGAATCTCCCCCGAGAACTACGTTAAGTGGCTTCACTCTTCGTACTTTAACTCTGTTACCATAGCAACAGTCTTGATCACTTTTTTGATTAGGCTTCATACTCAATGCACTCAGAAGTTGATGTTAAAGACCATCTTGTCCGCTCCTGTCAGCATCATTTTCCATTGTTTTTCATCATTATCGGGCATGGCTGTGTGGTTAGGAAGCTTGCTTCCCAGCTGCATGGTTTCGGGTTCAGTCCCACCGCGTGGCACCTTGGGCAAGTGTCTTCTGCTATAACCCCGGGCTGACCGAAGCCGTGTGATTGAATTTGGTAGGCGGAAGTTACTGCCGCATGTGTATACGTCTGTGTATGTGCTTGTGCCTCTCTCTGAAAGAGAAAGAGAGGGGGATTTCTGTTGAGATGCTCTGTGTTTCTTTCAGTTGATTTTTAAAATGACAAAGAATTTAGTAAAATAACTTAGTTATCATTCAGCTAGTGTTAGGAAAATAAGGCTTTG
>NC_069010.1:5596251-5597726 GCF_001194135.2 Octopus bimaculoides
CGGCGAAAGAAGCGATCTGGAGTCTCGGAAGGTCTAGTTCCTCCCAAAAAGGCTATGGTGATGCTTAATAAAATACAGGCCCAGGAACGGCCGTGGACTGTGAAAAGGTAGAAGCATACCAAACCCCCTAACAGCTCTGTTTTTGTTCTCTGCACCCTTCTCTCTCCCCCCCTTTTTCTTTTTTTTTTGTCTCTTCCTTCTTTACCCCATATTGAGAATCAACTGGTAAAGTCCTCATACCAAAGCACTACTTTGATAATGTGCTGCTCCAAGGAAGGGCATCACAAGTATTTGAACCAAATGTCCCAGATGAGGACAGTTCTCCCCTTTTTCTTCTGTCTATTTTCTCTTCTTTACCCCCATATTGAGAATAAACTAGTGAAAATGTAATCAGGGCCTGAAGTCCTCATACCAAAGCAATATTCTGCTCCAGGGAGGGGCATCACAAGTATTTGAACCAAATGTCCCAGATGAGGACAGCCATATGGAACATGGAAAACAAGAAAATGATTTAGGTTTTGGGCAGTTTAATGCTTATACGAAAACTCAAGTCCAAGAACAGCCATGGACTGTGTAAAAGTAGACATACCTGACCTCACAAAACTCTGTGTATTTACCCTTTTTCTTCTGTTTGTCTCTTCCTTCTTTACCCCATATTGAGAATCAACTAGTAAAAATGTAATCGGAACCTGAAGTCCTCCTACCAAAGCAGTACTCTGATCATGTGCTGCTCACAGAAGCCCTGCAAGTATTTGAACCAAATGTCCCAGATGAGGACAGCTATATGAACATGGAAAACAGACAGCAAAAAAATTATTGGGATTCTGGGCAGTTCTGTGCCTCTATGGAAATGCTAAAGGAAACCCAAGAAGAGTCGTGACTGTGAAAAGGTAAACTTACCTACCTGACCCCAAAAGCCTGTCTGTTTTTTTTTTCTCTCTCTCTCTCTCCTCTTTTTCTGTATCTGTCTTCTCTTCTTTACCCCTTATTGAGAATCAGTAAGAAATAATCTAAGGTCCTCTTACGAAAGCAGTACTCTAATGATGTGCTGCTCACAGAAGCATTGCAAATATTTGAACCAAATGTCCCAGATGAAACACAGCTATATGGACATGAAAAACAGAAAGAAAAAAAATGGTTGGGGTTTTACTTAAGAAAATCCAGGCCCAAGAACAGCAGCAACTGTGAATAGGTAAACCTACCTGATCCCTCTCCCCTTTTTCCTCTTCTTTATCCTATATTAAGAATTGGTTAGTAAGAAATAATCTGAAATCCTCATACAAAAGCAATATTCTGATGATGTGCTGCTCGCAGGAGAGGCATCTCAAATACTTGAGCCAGACGTCCCAGATGAGGACAGCTACATGAACATGAAAATCAGACAGGGAAAAATGGTTGAGATTTTAGGCTGTAGTGCGTCTATGGAAATACCTAAGAAAATTTAAGCCATGAACTGTGAAAAGCTAAATCTACCT
>NC_069010.1:5602965-5605351 GCF_001194135.2 Octopus bimaculoides
AGTCTCACTGTCATACAAGCAGTGTCGTTAATTTCAAAACTTTTGTCATGAACATGTCTGGACTGGCACTCCGTCGCTTATGACGTCGAGGGTTCCAGTTGGTCCGATCAACGGAACAGCCTGCTTGTGAAATTAATGTGCAAGTGGCTGAGCACTCCACAGACACATGTACCCTTAACGTAGTTCTCGGGGTATATTCAGCGTGACACAGAGTGTGACAAGGCTGACCTCTTTGAATTATAGGCACAACAGAAACAGGAAGTAAGAGTGAGAGAAAGTTGTGGTGGAAGAGTACAGCAGGGTTCCGCCACCATCCCCTGTGGAGCTTTTAGGTGATTTCGCTCAATAAACACTCAACGCCCTGTCTGGGAATCGAAACCGCGATCCTATGACTCTGCTGCCCTAACCACTGGGCCATTGCGCCTCCACAAACATGTCTGGACATAGTGGAAATATTATCTTGCTTGGAAAAAGGTGCAGATTAACAACAGCAAGGGCATCGAGCTGTAGAACAATCTAAATCTGCTTCAACCGATTACATCTGACCCATGCCAGCATGGAAAAGTGGATGCTAAATGATGATGAGGATAATTATATATAAAAGTCTCCCTAAGCCAGTTGTTTTTGGAAAACAACCAGAAAATTTAACAAAAACATGAAAAATTTTACAAAATGATCCCTTGGACATTGACTGTTGAGGAATTAGCTATGAATTTTGTGTGTTATGGTTTTGTCAAACTTTTCATGTTTTTGTTGAATTTTGCGGTTTTGTTTCTTTTTTAATCTTATATATATATATATAATCGTGATGGCACCTGTACCAGTGGAGCACTAAGAGCACCGTCTGAGTGCGATCGTTGCCAGAGCAGCTGTCTGACTTCCATGCCAGTAGCACGTAAATAGCACCAACGTCGCCTTCCTGACACTTGTGCCAGTGGCACGTGAAAAGACATTCGAGCGAGATTATTGCCAGTGCCGATGGACTGGCTCCTGTGCAGGTGACACGTAAAATACACCATTTCGAACATGGCCATTGCCAGTACCCCTTGACTGGCCTTCGTGCCGGTGGCACGTAAAAGCACCCACTACATTCTTGGAGTGGTTGGCATTAGGAAGGGCATCCAGCTGTAGAAACTCTGCCAAATCAGATTGGAGCCTGGTGTAGCCATCTGGTTCACCAGTCCTCAGTCAAATCGTCCAACCCATGCTAGCATGGAAAGCAGACGTTAAACGATGATGATATATATAAGTTAGGATTGTTTAACCATTTGAGCGATAGGCTAGAAGTGTTTAAGCAACTAAGGGATAGTTAAATCCGAAGGCACTCCTGGAGATTACTTGTGTGGGTACCGTCTTTGTTAGAAGGTATCCAGAGGCAGGTAATTTATTGTTTAAACCGCAGTTTATAATTATAATTAAGTGGAGAATGGAGAAACAAACACAGGAAGAAGCAGGTCGATTGCGCTAGTTAGCCATTAATTTAATCAATTATGTAATATATATATATATGTATATACATATATACAAAGTATGGAGGTTTAGTTCACAGGTAATCTAAACGATTAGGTACGTTAGGTAAGTGCTGTAATGGATTATTAGGACTCCAAGGTTATAGCTGGAACGGTTGTTATGAAACCATTGCAGATTTCCGATGCAGTGGATATATAATTGTTAAAGAGGACAACAAACATTAAGGCAAGGCAAACATTTCAAGTCTTATACATTATTATTATTATTGGAAAAAATTCAAAGACTTTGTATATATATATATAGATATTGATATATATGTGTGTGTGTCATCATCATCATCATCAACATCGTTTAACGTCCGCTTTCCATGATAGCATGGGTTGGACGATTTGACTGAGGACTGGTGAAACCTGAGATATATATATGTGTATATACATATATATATGTGTATATATATGTATATACATATATATATGTATATACCTATATATGTATATATATATATATGTGTGTGTGTGTGTGTATATATATACGTGGCTGTGTAGTAAGAAGCTTGCTTGCCAACCACATGGTTCTGGGTTCAGTCCCACAGTGTGACACCTTGGGCAAGTGTCTTCTACTATAGCCTCAGGCTGACCAAAGCCTTGTAGACAGAAACTGGAAGAAGCCCATCTTTCTGGCACTTGTACCCGCGGCATGTCTAAGGACTTTCGAGCGAGATCGTTGCCAGTGCCCCTGGATTGGCTCTTGTAGGGGAGGCACATAAAATACACCATTTTGAGCGTGGCCATTGCCAGTACCGCCTGACTGACCTTCGTAGGATTTTCGAGCGAGATCGTTGCCAGTGCCCCTGGACTGGCTCTTGTGCGGGTGGCACATAAAATACACCATTTTGAGCATGGCCGTTGCCAGTACC
>NC_069010.1:5605812-5606493 GCF_001194135.2 Octopus bimaculoides
ATATATATATATATATATATATATATATATATATATATATATATACGGGCCTATACATGAGCCGCCACTAACCAGGACTAACAAGTACATATAACATACAGAAAATAGCACAACCAAGCACCGCACACATCCTATATAAAAACACTTTCAATACAGCAAAAATAAGAGCACCACAACAAACCACAGCACATACCCAAGGCACACAGAGCTGCACTCGGTAGTGAAGTGAAAGCACGTTATAATAATAAGACTACTGAATGATATAAATAAAGCTTGAAGAGAAGAACATATAATGCATGTAGTTATTTGACAAACAGAGAATTAAAAAATGACCATCCCATAAAATATATACTTATATACCTTGCTGATGCACAATGTTGTTGGGAAGCAAGCTTCTACGCCACAAAACCACGGCTGTACACAGAACCATGGCTTGTGTCAATAATAAACAAAGGAGGGGAGATAACTCCCGTTGTACTGTTAACCGTGGAGGCGCAATGGCCCATTGGTTAGGGCAGCGGACTCGCGGTCATAGGATCGCGTTTTCGATTCCTAGACCGGGCATTGTGAGTGTTTATTGAGCGAAAACGCCTAAAAAAAGCTCCACGAGACTCCGGCAGGGGATGGTGGCGAACCCTGCTGTACTCTTTCACCACAACTTTCTCTCACTCTTACTTCCTG
>NC_069010.1:5607283-5609254 GCF_001194135.2 Octopus bimaculoides
AAACACATACAGACGTGTTTATATATGTGGTGCGTGTGTGCACGCTGGTGTGAAATAATTCAAAATTATGTCGTTTCAAGGGAGGTAACTCTCAAAGTATAAAATGGCCAGCAATGTCTGTCTTGTAAGACAGATAGGCAGGCAGATATGTACGAAAGAAAAGAGAGAGAGAGAGAGAGAGAGAGAGAGAGAGAGAGAGGCAGACAGATAGACAGACAGATAGACAGACAGTGAACAGTAAAAAATACTTTCCATTCTTATATTTTTATCATTTAGTGATCCTATGTTCTTAAATCTTAATTGCTTTAACTAATAGGTGTAGGAGTGGCTGTGTGGTAAGTAGCTTGCTTACGAACCACATGGTTCGGGGTTCAGTCCCACTGCGGGGCACCTTGGGCAAGTGTCTCCTACTATAAGCCTCGGGCCGACCAACGCCTTGTGAGTGGATTTGGTAGGCGGAAACTGAAAGAAGCCTGTCGTATATATGTATATATGCATATGTATGTGTGTGTATGTGTTTGTGTGTCTGTGTTTGTCCCCCCAAGCATCGCCTGTAAAAGAGTAAAAGAGTAATAGTGAGAGAAGCAGTATTAATAATTAATAGCAGCCAAAGCAGTATTAATTACCAGAAAGTGATCTTAATCTCTGGAAGAACCTCACATATGGACTCGTGCTGCATAAAAGCATTCGTAATTATATCATTGAGACATAAACCATCTTCTATAGCCACTGAAACTGTAAGATCAAGTGATTTCACCCTGCTCTGGGTTCTACAGTGGAGTGCAATGGCCCAATGGTTAGGGCAGCGGACTCGTGGTCATAGGATAGCGGTTTCGATTCCCAGACCGGGCGTTATGGGTGTTTATTGAGCGAAAGCACCTAAAAGCTCCACGAGCCTCCGGCAGGGGGATGGTGACGAACCCTGCTGTACTCTTTCACCACAACTTTTTCTTAAAAAAAAAGTACTGCAGTTGATTCGTTTGAGTAAAAATTCTTCAAGGTGGTGCTCCAGCATGACCACAGTCTGATTACTGAAACAAGTAAAAGATATAATAAAGAAAAGAAATTGCAAAAACCAGAAAACAAAAGGAAAAAAAAACTGAACCAAAATCTATTTGATTGATTTATTGATTTCAAACATCACCCCTCTTGGAGTCATACATGTATACATGCAAGATTTATTCTTTGAAATTTGGTAAAACAAGACTAAAGAGGAAACGGTAAACAAGAAACAAAATACTGCTGGGAAAAACGTGACAAAAATTTGTTAAAAATGGCAGCCACCATTTTGAACCAAAGTTTTCTTGGTTCGTTAGTGACCTTCACCCAGTGCCAGCATTTCTTTAAAGAAGAAATTAAGTTAGAAAAAATTGGAAACGACAAAGGTAACAAAATATTAAAAAATTAAACTGAAAAATAATTGAAAGAAAAAATATAAACAAATATAAGATGGAAAATAATTTTGGAAAAAATATAAACAAATGTAAGATGGAAAATAATTTTGGAAAAAAGTGAAAAAGTAAAAAAATTCCTACTTGTATCAAATGGAAGCTAGATTAAAGATTGTCCCATGTCTCGTGGGCACATACACACACCTAGCTTTACTATCGCTACAAACTCTGGTTCTTGTGAGCTTCTAAATATTGTAACTAGATTGAATGTGTTACTGTTTATCTGGTATTGTTGAACACCATACTATCATATTATATATATACATATATATATATATATATATATCATCATCATCATCATCATCATCGTTTAACGTCCGCTTTCCATGCTAGCATGGGTTGGACGATTTGACTGAGGACTGGTGAAACCGGATGGCAACACCAGGCTCCAGTCTAATTTGGCAGAGTTTCTACAGCTGGATGCCCTTCCTAACGCCAACCACTCAGAGAGTGTAGTGGGTGCTTTTACGTGTCACCCGCACGAAAACGGCCACGCTCGAAATGGTGTCTTTTATGTGCC
>NC_069010.1:5611799-5613358 GCF_001194135.2 Octopus bimaculoides
TATTATTATTATTATTATTATTATTATTATTATTATTATAACTATTACTATTATCATAATTTTATTTTATTATTTCCATAATTTTTATTATGATTTTTTATGATTATTATTATTATTATTATTATTATTATTATTATTATTATTATTATTATAACTATTACTATTATCATAATTTTATTTTATTATTTCCATCATTTTTATTATGATTTTTTATGATTATTATTATTATTATTATTATTATTATTATTATTATTATTATAATTATTACTATTATTATTATTATTATTATTATTATTATTAATATTATTATGTAGGAAAAATCCCTTGGGCATAATCTTTCACTAAATCTTAATCCTACACTAGTCCAGCGCAACAACAAAACTCTTCAGGTCATGTCACATACTCCTGAAAGAATATACAAATGTAGAAATATATCAACACATATCATAAATATATATTTATACCTATAAATTACATCATCGTACATACATACATACATACATATACATACATACATACATACATATACATACATATACATATACATACATACATACATACATACATACATACATACATACATACATACATATACATACATACATGATGGCTGCAAACTCGTGTTCAAGTATTTCTATCTCCTGATTGAAAGTCCCACACATGTGGAGGCTATGACCACCCATTTTAGTGATAGGTCTTACTTTTTTTTCAAACAAATCGACCCCAGGACTTGTTCTTTGTAAGCCTAGTACTTATTCTGTCGGTCACTTTTGCTGAACCGCTAAGTTACATGGACATAAACAAAACAACATCGGTTGTCAAGCAATGGTGGGGGGACAAACACACATGCACACACACACACACAACCACACATGGAAGGAAAAAAGAGTTAAGGACAAAAACATCAGTTCCCAAACTGTATTTACCTCAAAATCTGTCTGTGCGTCTTACGAGAGGTTGCCTCGCTTGTCCTGGTCAATTTCAATTGCTTCAAACAGGGACTTGAAATTGCCAACACCAAAACCCTTAAAGTAGAAAAAAAAGTTATCATCATTGTCAACATCAGCATCATCATCATCATCATAGTCATCATCATCATCATCATCATCATAGTCATCATTATAATCATCATCATCACCATTGTCATCATCATCGTTATAACCTTGTGTAATTTTTGTCCTTGGGTAGCAACTGTTGTTTCCTATTTGCTGACCCATAGAAAGTATGAAAAAGGGCTAATATTTCTTTAAAATTTTGCTTTTGTTACATTTATTCAAAGCCCAAAAGAATCCCTCTCAACATATTACTATGATGCTCCCACTGACTACTCCTGCTCATCATCAGAGAAGTACATATCGTCAGACACTAAGGGACATGCCCAAGTGGTTAAAGTCGATGATGATGATGATCATCATCATCATCATCGTTTAACGTCCGCTTTCCATGCTAGCATGGGTTGGACGATTTGACTGAGGACTGGTGCAACCGGATGGCTACACCAGGCTCCAATCTAATTTGGCAGAGTTTCTACAGCTAGATGATGATGATATATATATATT
>NC_069010.1:5613420-5615384 GCF_001194135.2 Octopus bimaculoides
TCGATGATGATGATGATCATCATCATCATCATCGTTTAACGTCCGCTTTCCATGCTAGCATGGGTTGGACGATTTGACTGAGGACTGGTGCAACCGGATGGCTACACCAGGCTCCAATCTAATTTGGCAGAGTTTCTACAGCTAGATGATGATGATATATATATATTTGACTAGCATTGTTGCTCAGAAATATTGGAATCCCTATATGTTGTACATTCTGTGGCATCCTTTTTATAATACAAGAAATTTGTTTAGTTCATCGAAATTAAGTTATATCAATAATGAATTAATTAATCAATTCAAAAGAAGAGAAACACAAAGAAACAGTTGTAGCTGTTTTACTTACAGAATGATTGTGCCTCTGGATGACTTCTATGAAAACCGTGGGACGGTCCTGCAAGGGTTTACTGAAGATCTGAAGAAGGTAACCCTCGTCGTCATAATCTATCAGGATTTGGAGCTTATGAAGCTGGGGAAGAGATAAATGGAAGATTAACTTGGGGATACATTATGGTCGCTGTAGGGGTCATAGTAGAATCTAAGGTTTAGCTGAAGCTATCTCTACATGTGACTGTTCTACATTTTATGCATAGTTTATCTAGGACTACATTATCTAATGTGTCTTACCATACTGTTGTAGTTGTTGTTGTTGCTTACCCCCAGATCATTTTTGATCCATCGCACATATGATCAAAGACGTTCCAGCTGCGACCATCCTGTCTTTCTTTTAGGCATAGTGTATCTAGGACTACATTATCTTATGTGCCATTCCTTGTTGCTTTTGTTTAGCCCCAGGTCAGTCCTGATTCAGACAGATCTATGATCAAAGATGTTCCAGCTGTGACCATCCTGACTTTTATTCAGACATAGTGTATCTAGGACTACATTATCTAACGTGTCCTTCCTTGTTCTTGTTGTTTAACCCCAGGTCAGTCCTGATCCAGACAGACTTATGATCAAACATGTTCCAGCTGTGACCATCCTGACTTTTATTCAGACACAGTGTATCTAGGACTACATTATCTTATGTGCCATTCCTTGTTGCTTTTGTTTAACCCCAGGTCAGCTTTGATCCAGACAGACCTATGATCAAAGTTGTTCCACCTGTGACCATCCTGTCTTTTATTCAGACACAGTGTATCTAGGACTACATTATCATTATGTGCCATTCCTTGTTGCTTTTGTTTAGCCCCAGGTCAGCTTTGATCCAGACAGACCTATGATCAAAGATGTTCCACCTGTGACCATCCTGTCTTTTATTCAGACATAGTGTATCTAGGACTACATTATCTTATGTGCCCTTCCTTGTTGCTTTTGTTTAGCCCCAGGTCAGTCCTGATTCAGACAGACCTATGATCAAACATGTTCCAGCTGTGACCATCCTGACTTTTATTCAGACATAGTGTATCTAGGACTACATTATCTTATGTGCCCTTCCTTGTTATTGCTGTTTAGCCCCAGGTCAGCCTTGATCCAGTAGACCGATGATCAAAGGTCTTCTAGCTGTAACCACCTGACCTTTATTCAGGCATTGTGCATCTAGGATTACATCATCCAATGTACCCTTGTTTTTTTATCCTCAGTTCAGTCCTGATTCACCAGAATTATTACCAAAGATGTTCCAGCGGTGACCATCCAGTCTTTTATTCAGACATATTGTATCTAGGACTACATTATATTTTTTCCCCATTTTATTTTAATCTCTCTCTCTATTTCTCTCTCTTTCTCTCTCTCTTTCTCTCTCTCTCTCCCTCTCCCCCCTCTCTCTCTCACTGACAATTTCTCCTTCCCACTTCTTCTATGTTTCTTTCTTCTGACAAAGGGCAAATGTTCAAAACATTAGACACTTTTTCTTTACAAGGTCCGATCAAAAAATAACCACCACTGTTGCTAAGGTAACAAAGCTCAAATACACAAACGGCAGCCACATGGTTGTGGAACAAACTTATTTACCCCCCCCCCCC
>NC_069010.1:5615557-5618901 GCF_001194135.2 Octopus bimaculoides
ACGGGCGAGTAGGTTTTGAACCTGTAAATAGAATCATTAGCCTTCTTTCAACTGGGTTCCTGCGATACACAAGACATATGATACACAAGATACACACCATATATTCTTTTATTCTTTTACTTGTTTCAGTCATTTGACTGCGGCCATGCTGTAGCAATATCTTTAGTTGAACAAATCGATCTCAGGACTTATTCTTTGGAAGCCTAGTACTTATTCAATCGGTCTCTTTTGCCAAACTGCTAAATTACGGGGACGTAAACACACCAGCATCGGTTGTCAGGCGATGGTGGGGGGACAAACACATATACACACACATATATATATATATATATATATGTCTGTGTTTGTCCCCCCCAACACTGATAGAATAAGTACTAGGCTTACAAAGAATAAGTCCTTGCGGTCGAATTGTTCGACTAAAGGCGGCGCTCCAGCATGGCTGCAGTCAAATGACTGAGGCAAGCAAAGAAATAGAAGAATATAAGACAAACTTATGAGAATTCTTTGGCCAGGCAAAGCATTGATGTCACAGACAGCCTCACAACTAAGACACATTTTGTGTAACATAACTCACTAATGTAACATATAACTGCCAATTCTAACAGAACTGCTTAAACCTTTACCTGTTCTGTGTATCACGTTGATACACTGTGAGATTGTAGTCATGGCTGTGTAACTGGCCTATTAAAAGTACCTTTCGGTCATTGGGTGATATGCTGTGCATGTGAAGACCTGTTGAATCAAGTGAAATCGTAGTTGTGGCCAATGCCAGTGACGTCTGACTGGCACCTGTGCCGGTGGTATGTAAAAAGCAGCATTTGAGTGTTGGGCCTCATGGAGGCAGTGATAGGTGACAGAGACCCTTGGTGATATACTGTGCTTGTGTTGACCTGTCAAGCCAAGTAAGACTATATCGTGGATGATGCCGGGGTAAAGTCAATGGTACCCATGCTGGTGGCACATAAAAAGCACCATTCAAGCATTGGGCCTCATGGTGACGTTGATAGGTGACCGAGACCCTTGGCGATATACTGACCTGTCAAGTCAAGTGAGACTGTTGTCGTGGCCGATGCTGGGGTCATGTCAATGGTAACTGTGCTGGTGGCACATAAAAAGCACCATTCGAGCATTGGGTCTCATGGGGCAGTGATAGGTGACTGAGACCCTTGGCGATATACAGTGCTTGTGTTGACCTGTCTAGCCAAGTAAGACTGTAGTCGTGGCCAATGCTGGGGTTAGGTCAATGGCACCTGTGCTGGTGGTACATAAAAAGCACCCGCTACACTCTCAGAGTGGTTGGCGTTAGGAAGGGCATCCATCTGTAGAAACCTTGCCAAATGAGACTGGAACCTGATGCAGCCCCCATACACATTCCCTATTTCTTTTTCAACCACCAGAATAATTTGGGACTTATGAAACAAGAGCTTTATATCAATTTAGAATGCATGAAAGAAAGGCCCACTACAAGTCTGAAAACAAACATAGGCATTTAGGATAGACTAATGAAAATGCAAAAGGTTAAGGCAATTGTGTGGGGGAAAATGTGGGTCCTTTTGTGGGGTTTACTGTAGTTTAGTGAGATTTTCATAAGGTTTATCATATACTTACAGGGATTGCTGGATCTGGTAGGGTTATTTTATAGGGTTACTATCTCTGACAGGTTGATTTCATGGGAGTTATCATCACCCATGGTCTATTTCACTGGGGTTACTATATCTAATGGGTCTATTTTATAGGGTTTACTCTATAAAATAGAAAAAGAGAGAAAGAGACAGGAAGAGAGAGGGGGAGAGAAAGAGACAGGAAGGGAGAGGGAGAGAGAGGGGGTGAAAGAGAGAGAGAGAGGGGGAGAGAAAAAGAGAGATAGAGACAGGAAGAGAGAGGGGGTGGAAGAGAGAGAGGGAGAGAGAGAGGGAGAGAAAAAGAGAGAGAGAGACAGGAACAGAGAGAGAGGAGGAGAGAAAGAGACAGGAAGAGAAAGAAAGGAAGAGCAAGAAAAGGAGAGGAAGAGAGGGAAAGAGTGAGAAGGGGGGATAAAGGGAGCAACAAAATTAAGGGGTCCTTGCAAACAAAAATGCACTCTTTAGAATGAGTGGATGGGGGGTGGAGGAGGGAGTTTGGAGGTACTCACTGACTTGATGATATCGTCCGTGTTGAGAGCTATGTGTTGTACTCCAGCACCTCCATAATAGTCGACGTACTCCTGAAAGAAAAGAGTACAGGGTAGATATGTGTTCTGTAGAGTACGTCTGATGGGGTGTCGCCATTGGCAATGGGTTGCATATGTAATAAGTGTGTGCGTGTGTGTGTGTGTGTGTGGGTGTGTGTGAGAGAGAGAGAGTGTGAGTGTGTATGTGTGTGAGAGAGTGTGTGTGAGAGTGAACATGTGTGTGTGAGAGAGTGTATGTGTGTATGTGAGTGTATGAATGTGTGTGTGAGAGTGTATGTAAGAGATTATATGAGCATGTGTGTGTGTGTGTGTGAGAGAGAGAGAGAGTGTCTGAGTGTGTGTGCATGTGAGTGTGTGTGTGTGAGAGTGTGTGAGAGTGTAAGTGTATGTGCATTTGTGTGTGTGTGTGAGAGGGTGAGTGTTTGTGCATATATGTGTGTGTGTGTGTGTGTGTGTGTATGTGAGAGATTGTATGAGAATGTTTGTGTAAGAGTGAGAAAGTGTCTGAGTGTGTGTGTATGTGAATGTGAGAGTGTGTGTGTGTGTGGGAGAGAGTGTGTGAGAGTGTGTTTGAGAGTGTGTGTGTGAGAGTGTGTCTGAGTGTGTGCGTATGTGAGTGTGTGTGTGAGAGAGAGAGAGTGTGTGTGTGTGAGAGTGTGAGAGTGTGCGTGAGTGTGTGTTAGAGTGAGCATGTGTGTGTGTGTGTGAGAGAGAGAGTGTCTGAGTGTGTGCGTATGTGAGTGTGTGTGTGTGAGAGAGTGTGTGAATGTGTGTGTGAGAGTGTATGTAAGAGATTGTATGAGAATGTGTGTGTGAGAGAGTGTGTGTGTGTTTGAGAGAGTGTCTGAGTGTGTGTGTGTATGTGAGTGGTGTGTGTGAGAGAGTCTGTGTGTGTATATCAGTGTGTGAATGTGTGTGTGAGAGTGTGTGTAAGAGTGAGTATGTGTGTGTGTGTTTGAGAGAGTGTCTGAGTGTCTGTGTATGTGAGTGGTGTGAGAGAGGTGAGAAGAGTGGAGTGAGAGGTAAATCAATCGGTGGAGCAACAAAGCTGTGACATGGTGTCCAAAAATGAAACTCACCTGTATCTGGCTCTTTTTCTTTCCGACCACCGGTTCGTTAATGGGCATTTTAATGGTCTCTTCGTAATTGGTGACCACAATGGAACGGAGCGACG
>NC_069010.1:5619750-5621875 GCF_001194135.2 Octopus bimaculoides
GGTTAAGGTTAGGATTAGGGCTTAGAGTTAGGATTCGGGTTTAAGGTTAGGGCTAGGGTTCACGGTTTAGGGTCAGGGTTAAGGTGAGCATTAGCTTCATAGTTTACAGTTAGGATTAGAGTTAAAGTAGGGTTTTGAGCTAGGGTTAGGATTAGGGTTTAGGGTTAGAGTTGAATGATTAGGGTTAGGGTTAGGGTTAGGGTTAGGGTGAGCATCAGCTTTATAGTTTAGTGTCAAGGTTCAAAGTTAGAGTTTAGGTGAGCATTAGGGTAGATTAGAGTGAGAGTTAGTGTTAGGATTAGGATTAAGATTAGGGTTTGACTTTGGATTGGATTAAGAGGAAAGTTTAGTGTCATGGTTCGGGGTTAGAGTGTAGGTGAGCATTAGGACAGATTAGGGTTAGAGTGAGGGTTAGGATTAAGATTAGGATTTGACTTTGGATTGGATTAAGGGGGAAGTTTATGATTAGAGTTAAGGTTAGGATTAGGATTAGGATTTGAGTTAAATTCAAGATTAGGATGAAAGTTTAGAGTGAAAGTTTGGGGTTAGAGTTAGGGTGAGCGTTACGGTAGATTATAATTAGATTTAAGGTTAGGAGTAAGTTAGGGTTTCGCTTGGGGTCAGATTAGGAAGAAAATTTGGTGTCAAGGTTCAAGGGTCATATTGATCTAAATCGTAGGCAGCGTTACTTACCATTCAGCCACATTTAACATGCAGTCTTGAGGTTGATTCCCAACAATGTGGTCAATAAATTTCAGGCTCACAACTGGTCTGGAACAGACAGACACAAAAAAGGGTTTAGTCACAGAATAATGAATCTCATTATTACGAGCATCTTTGACATGCATCTCTCAAAACACCCCTTGACAAGTGGGTTTTATTTACAGGGATCACCGACAAACATGTGAATATAAATTCCTCTCCTCAAAACTGTCGGTTAACCATTTATTGACCCCCAAACGGCAAATTCTGCTAAGTCGACCTTGGCAGAATTTGAACTCAGAACATAAAGACAGACAAAATACCGCTAAGCATTTCGCCCAGCATGTTAACGTTTCTGCCAGCCCGCCACCTTCTAGTTTTTAAATACTGAATGACTATGAGGGCCCACCAGAATAAAATAAGGACTCAAAGGGGGCCATAGATAAGAAAGGGTTCTTAGACTTTAGTCAAGACCACTCCCTAACATTTTACTTAAGATTAACCCTTAATAGTTCAGTTTAAAAGAGGGTCTTTAGAGTATTGTAAAGTAATGATTCTGACAGTATCATTAAAACTAGGGTTTTTTACAGTTTAGGAAAAAGAAAATCCCTTACAGGTTGGGTAAGATAGGGTCCTTTTCATTAATTATCTTGTACCCAGGCAGAAAAGGGCCCTTGTATTTGGACCGGTCCACAAATGTGTGTGTTGTGTCTCCGTAGGTTTGAACTGTTGCAAACTTCACAACTCCATCGCTGTCTGATTCCTCCCAAGGTTCACGTGCGACCACTGCGCCTCTCTCCGTTGAGCTCTGGAAAGAACAGATAGAGAGAGGTAGAAGGGCAAAAAGATGATTAAAATAAAGTGTTAATGCTTACAGTATGCTAATTAGCTGCTCCAATTTTGTGTGTCTACTGTAATTGTTGAGTATATAAACAGATTTGCAAAAATGAGTAACGCTGCGATGGACTGGCGTCCCATCCAGCTGGGGAACACATATGCCATTGAAACCGGGAAACTGGGCCCATGAGCCTGGCTGGGCTTTAAAAGGGCGCATTTATTATTATTATTATCAGTCTCTCAGGAAGAGACTATTTTAGAGTACGTTCTGCCTTATCTTCGAAACGTCTAGTTAGAATAGAGGCAGCTGACGAAGGATTAATTCCAAGTGGCTATCTGTTTTCCTATGTGTTCGTTCGGTGGTCTGTAGTTCATTGTTCTAACGTCCTGTACCCTGACATGCATCTATATACACATGTAGATGTAAGTATGTACATATATGTGTGTATACATGCATATATATTCTTTGTATTATATATATATATATATATACAACAACAACAACAGCAACATCAACAAAACTGTTTACCTTGAAGATTGCTTCCAGATCTTCCACCTCGAACGCAATGTCTTTGACTCCATCTCC
>NC_069010.1:5624464-5625218 GCF_001194135.2 Octopus bimaculoides
ATTTTGTCCCTAATATTATTATAATTTTCTAATTTATAATTAACGTTTATTGTTTGTATTTAACTTTCAATTTTTCGTTGATTATAGAATTTACAGGTAGGATTGAGCCACTGTTTTGGAATTCATCTTTTGGAATTCATATTTTGTGCTTTTAATTGTTAATTTTTCTATATGTCATAGTGGATTTTCATCGATGAGTTCTTGAAACTTGGTTATTTTCCCTAAAACTATATATTTTATATATATTTTAATCTATAAAGCTCAATTTAATTTTAATTTTTTATAAATTGATTTTAATTGAGTTTTTACCTGTAATTTTGGATTTTGTCTCTAATATTATTATTATTATATATATATATATATATACAACAACAACAACAGCAACATCAACAAAACTGTTTACCTTGAAGATTGCTTCCAGATCTTCCACCTCGAACGCAATGTCTTTGACTCCATCTCCATGTTTTACTAAATGTTGCCCCATTTCTACAATGAAAGAATAAAAGACACGGTTAATCTCTCTCTATCTCTCTTTCTTTCTCTTTCACTTTTATCTCTCTTTCTGTCTCTCTTTTCTTCCCTCTCTCTTTCTCTCTCTCACTCACTTTTATGACACACTCTTATATTTGTGACATATCTTTGTGTTGTATCATTACAAAGATGTATTTAGGATATGTTCATAGCATCACTACCAACCACCACCACCACCACCATCACCACCACCACCAACACCACCACCAACACCACCACCACC
>NC_069010.1:5626200-5627004 GCF_001194135.2 Octopus bimaculoides
AGCCTCGGGCCGACCAAAGCCTTGTGAGTGGATTTGGTAGACGGAAACTGAAAGAAGCCTGTCGTATATATGTATGTGTGTGTATATGTTTGCATGTCTGTGTTTGTTCCCCCCCTCCCCAACGTCGCTTGACAACTGATGCTGGTGTGTTTACATCCCCCGTAACTTAGCAGTTCGGCAAAAGAGAACCGATAGAATAAGTACTAGGCATCCAAAGAATAAGTCCTGGGGGTCAATTTGCTCGACTAAAGGCGGTGCTCCAGCATGGCCGCAGTCAAATGACTGAAACAAGTAAAAGAGTAAAAGAGAGTATATGTAATCATATATATATATGTACGGTGTTGCCATCCGGTGTCACCAGTCCTCAGTCAAATCGTCCAACCCATGCTAGCATGGAAAGCGGACGTTAAACGATGATGATGATGATGATGATGATACAGGTTTAGTTCACAGGTAACCTAAATGATTAGGTACGCTAGGTAAGTGCTGTAACAGATTACTGAGGCTCGAAGGTTATGGTGGCGAAGATGGTAGTTACGGAGCTATTGCTATTGCCTTGTGAGTGGATTTGGAAGACAGAAACTGAAAGAAGCCCATCATAAATACACATAAGTGTGTGTGTGTGTGTGTGTGTGGTAAGAAGCTTGCTTACCAACCACATGGTTCCGGGTTCAGTCCCACTGTGCAGCACTTTGGGCAAAGTGTCTTCCACTATAGCCTCGGGCCGACCAAAGCCTTGTGAGTGGATTTGGAAGACAGAAACTGAAAGAAGCCCATCATAAATACACATAAGTGTGTGTGTGT
>NC_069010.1:5628053-5629222 GCF_001194135.2 Octopus bimaculoides
TGGTGGTGGTGGTGGTGGTGGTGATGATGAAGATGATGATGATGATGATGATGATGATGATGGTGCTGATGGTGGTGACGATGATGATGAAGATGATGATGACGATGACGATGACGATGATGATGATGGTTGATGATGATGATGATGATGGTTGATGGTTGATGGTTGATGATGATGATGATGATGATGATGATGATGTTGAATGTCTAACGAAGCGGAAAACATAACGAGCGTTAAATTCGAACATTCAAAAAAGGGGACTTACGTTGTTCTGTTTGATTGCATGGCTGACGACCTGTCGGCTGTTTGTCTCCAGCCCCTTGTACGCGAAGGGCTCGAAGCCAAAACGGGTGCAGTAATATGATGCGGCCTGCAACGAGAGATAACGACACAGTGTGAAACAATGACGGATGGATGGATGGGTGGTAGCATGTAACAATAGCACTACCAATACATGTATAAATACATAGATATACATATATACATACATATTTAATTTTATATAAAGGGCATTAACTGTGTATCAATGCCTCGCGCTATCGAGGGACTAAATAAGTAAAAAAAAAACTACCAAAAAAAAAAAAACAAAAAAAAATTAAATATATCTATGAAGAAACGATGAATATTTTTTCATTATGAGGTTTTTTCCCGCTGACTACTTGATAAATTCTTATAAAGAATTTATCCTATATTATATTATATATACATACATAGATATATATACATACACACAGACATACAGATATAAATTCAAATGAATCGATGCCAGTTCTCTTTTCTTAAACTGGTGCATCAGTTCTCTTTTGCCAAACTGCTAAGTCATGGGGACATACACAGACACAAAGACAGACATACATAGACACATACATACATACATACATACATACATACACACATACATACATACATACATACATATATATATATATATTGTTGTATTTGGGAATGGTCATGTTGCCAGTTTAGCCAATAAAAACACACGCACTATATATTTGGTGTAATTTTATTGGCTAAACTGGCAACATGACCATCCCCAAATACAACAATATCTGTTTCAACACACGATTTCACATCAAGAATTTTGCTAAACAAATATATAAACAGAATATATATGATGGACTTCTTTCAGCTTCCATCTACCAAATCCACTCACAAGGCTTTGGTCAGCG
>NC_069010.1:5629546-5630598 GCF_001194135.2 Octopus bimaculoides
GACATACATAGACACATACATACATACATACATACATACATACACACATACATACATACATACATACATATATATATATATATTGTTGTATTTGGGAATGGTCATGTTGCCAGTTTAGCCAATAAAAACACACGCACTATATATTTGGTGTAATTTTATTGGCTAAACTGGCAACATGACCATCCCCAAATACAACAATATCTGTTTCAACACACGATTTCACATCAAGAATTTTGCTAAACAAATATATAAACAGAATATATATGATGGACTTCTTTCAGCTTCCATCTACCAAATCCACTCACAAGGCTTTGGTCAGCGCAAGTCTATAGTAGAAGACACTTGCTCAACGTGTCACCCAGTGGGATTGAACCCAGAACCAGGTGGTTGGGAAGCAAGCTTTTTTACCACACAACCATTCCTATACATACATCCTTGATTCTAAACTTACCTGTTTGGCATTTCCGACCCAGAAAGTGAGATGTGCGAAACAAACAAACCGTCCAGACTCCGGCTGTAACAGAGAAAAAGAGACAATGTGAGAGTAGTCTGAGGGTGAGTGTGAGGGTACATGTGAGTTGGAGTAGGAATGGAAAGTGTGAGTGAGAGGAAGAGTGACAGGTATCTCCACAAATTTGGTTACTATGGCAGAGCAGCAAGAAGGAAGCCACTTCTTCGACAAGCTAACATCAAGCAGAGAAAAGATTGGGCCAGTGAGATGGTGGAGAGGGCATTAGCATTTTGGAACACTGTCGCATTTTCTGATGAGTCCAGTTTTGCTGTATTTCCTGACCGCGGTCAAGTGTGGGTCTGGAGACTCTGTGATCAAGAATTTGATGTGAAAAGATTGCAACCAGCAATGAAACACAGCAGCTATTCTGTGATGGTCTGGGGAGCAATTTGGAGCAATGGTTGATCAGAACTGGTGGAGTGTGAGGGAAACATAAACTCAGATAAATATGTGTCCATATTGCAGAAAGGACGCCTTCCAATCTTCTTCAGTGGTGAAATGATTAAAGAAAACTTTTTATTTATGGAAGACGGAGCCCCTA
>NC_069010.1:5631679-5633178 GCF_001194135.2 Octopus bimaculoides
CAGCAAGAAACCACACCTGTATTACATAAACAACGCAAAGAAAAAAGTGTCAGCCAGTGGAGGAAGTGGTGGTGGTGGTGGAGATGTAGTACCGCTGGGGTGGAGGAGAAGGGGGGGGGGAAACAGGCAGGTTGCATAACAAAACACGACCTCTGTTATACAATGTGGCACTCCCACCCCCCCGCGATGCACCGTTAATAGTGGTAGCTTATTGGATAAGCGGCAGATTTGGAGGTTGTTCAGGTGAAACTATGACGTACTTTCGTGAAAGCATTGCAAAAACACAAGAATTTGGCATGTATGTGTGTATATATATATATATGTGTGTGTGTGTGTGTGTGTATATATATATATGTGTGTGTGTGTGTATGTATGTATGTATGTGTGTATATATGTATATGTGTGTGTGTGTGTGAATATACACACACATGTGTGTATATATATGTATATACTTATATATATATATATATATATATACACACGTGTATATATATGTATATACTTATCATCATCATCATCGTTTAACGTCCGCTTTCCATGCTAGCATGGGTTGGACGATTTGACTGAGGACTGGTGAAACCGGATGGCAACACCAGGCTCCAATCTAATTTGGCATATATGTATATGTACATATATACATATGCCTGTATGTATGTATGTATATTTATATATATAGTGGGTGTGTGTGTATATATTTAATGTATATATATATATATTTATATATATATATATATTTATGTATATATTTATATGTATATATATATTTATATATGTGTATGTATCTAAAAATATATATATATGCATGTTTGTGTATACATATTTATATATGTGTATGTATCTAAATATATATATATATGCATGTTTGTGCATATATATGTGTCTGTGTGTGTTTGTATTTATGTACATACGTACACACACACACACACACACACACAGACACACACACATCCTTTAAATTCGTTTATGTGAAACATTGTTGAGTGTGCTCATAAAAAGCTCCTATGCTATTTTTCTCTGGCTCCAACTTATTATTCGCATCATCCCATACGTAGCAATGCAGTTTAGTATTTATGAATTTCCACCAATAAGTCCACATTATTACTACACACACATACACACGTATATCTTTTACTCTTTTTTTACTCTTTTACTTGTTTCAGTCTTTTGACTGTGGCCATGCTGGAGCACCACCTTTAGTCGAGCAAATCGACCCCAGGACTTATTCTTTAGAAGCCTAGTACTTATTCTATCGGTCTCTATTGCCGAACCGCTAAGTTACCGAGACATAGACACACCAGCATCGGTTGTCAAGCGATGTTGGGGGGACAAACACAGACACACAAACACACATACACACATACAAATATATATATACAAATATACGATGGGCTTCTTTCAGTTTCCGTCTACCAAATCCACTCACAAGGCTTTGGTCGGCCCGAGGCTATAGTAGAAGACACTTGCCGAAGGTGCCACGCAGTGGGGCTGAACCCGGAACC
>NC_069010.1:5633434-5634756 GCF_001194135.2 Octopus bimaculoides
ATATATATATATATATATATACACACATATATATACATATATATATAGACTATAATTATTTTTTCTCACTTTTTGCAATTCTTACTCATTTACTTATGTGCATACATAAATATATACACAATTTGTGTATGTGTCTATATTTATCTATCTATCTATCTATCTGTCTATCTATCTATCCAGATTTGCTTGACTAAAGGTGGTGCTCCAGCATGGCCACAGTCAAAAGACTGAAACAAATAAAAGAGAGAGTATTGAGTTCAACTCCCTTGACCAAAACCGTTTTAAGACGGTGCCCCAGCATGGCCACAGTACAATGACTGAAACAAGCTAGAGGATAAAAGATAAATAAACAAACATCTTGTCTGCACCATCAATGCCAATAAGCAATTTCCTCATAAAAATCTCTCAAGGTGTTTTGTATATGTTTACCTGTTGATAAGGCCTCAACCTGAAGGAAACTAAGTCATGGCATGAATTCATTTGCATATGATTAACATATCATTAGCATAATGTTGAATGATAACCTCTTGATTGTTTTGTTTCGATAGGCAATTTTTTTTAGGGCATCTGAGGGTGGGTTTGCGGGGTTTTGACATATACTGAGGGCCTACATTTCCATATTTCTTAAGGTATAATAACCTAGGTTGCTCCAGTGGCTTCCAGGAACCTGTTGGAACAACCTAGCCACACCACCATAGAAGTGGATAGCACAAAGTTTGCTTCCCCAAGAGCACAATTATTATCATTATTTAATGTACGTTTTTCATGCTGGTATGGGTTGGACGGTTTGACAGGAGCTGGCCAGACTCAAAATTGCCCGTTCTGGCATGATTTCTATGGCTGGGTGCTTTTTTAATGTCAATCACTTTACTGAGTATGCTGGGTGGCACCAGAATTGGTATGTTTATGCAGCACTGGCACAAGTACATTTTATGTGGCACCGGCACCTGTAAAGAACAAGAATCGGTAGCACGCTGGGCGAAATGCTTAGCGGTATTTCATCTGTCTTTACGTTCTGGGTTCAAATTCCGCTGGGGTCAACTGTGCCTTTCATCCTTTTGGGGGTCGATAAATTAAGTACCAGTTATGCACTGGGGTCGATGTAATCGACTGGTGCCCTTCCCCAAAATTTCCGGCCTTGTGCCTAGAGTAGAAAAGGATATTTTAATATAGACAGCATCTTGTCTAACCTACTATGTTATCAAAACATATAACCATATATATAACCATATATATATATATATATATATATATGTATATATCAATTTTTTTTTTCTCCGTGTTTTTCTCCTTGTCTCCGTATTCTTTCTGTTGAAGAGCGT
>NC_069010.1:5635067-5635756 GCF_001194135.2 Octopus bimaculoides
ATATATATATATATATATATATATATATATATATATATGTCATCATCATCATCATCATCGTCGTCCTTTAACATCTGCTTTCCATGCTAGCATGGGTTGGACGATTTGACTGAGGACTGGTGAACCAGATGGCTACACCAGGCTCCAATCTGATTTGGCAGAGTTTCTACAGCTGGATGCCCTTCCTAATGCCAACCACTCCAAGAGTGTAGTGGGTGCTTTTACGTGCCACCGGCACGAAGGTCAGTCAGGCGGTGCTGGCAACGGCCACGCTCATATATATATATATGATATTTACCACATGAATTACGATGAAAAGAACATGAGAAAGATATGGGATACAATTTTTTTTGTGCAGGGGTTCCTTGAGACACGTAATTTATTTTAAGGGTTACATAAGAGTATAAAGGTTGAGAAACACTGGTTATGAGTAAGGGTAGGGTTAATGTGGTGTGAGGGAAGAAGAGCAGAACAGGAATGAAATGAAGAATAAAGAAGAAAGTCTCTACTTACTTTTTCTCCCTTGTCAGTATAAGAGGTCTGAAATGCAGAAGGAAATATCGATTAATTTCTACATATATACAAAATTTATAAACATACACATATATTCATATGAGGGTGTGCTGAAAAGTCCCTGGTTTTAACCGTTTTGTTACTGTATTTATTTTGAGATGCTCTGTGTTTCTTTC
>NC_069010.1:5635856-5637132 GCF_001194135.2 Octopus bimaculoides
TGTGTGTGTGTGTGTGTGTGTGTGTGTGTGAATAAGTGTGTTTATTTACACCTGTGATTGATTCAACAGAAGTCCGGTGTTGTTGTTGTTGTTGTTGTTGTCATCAGATTTTCCTGTCGACAAGTCGTTCGGTCAATCTGTACCGTTTATGTTGTTTGAAATAAGTCAACGATTAGTGCTGGGGGGACGAGCATCTGAACTATGAGAAAACACCCTCTGGAATAAGCACTCACCTAACTGATGCTGACATGGCAAAGCAGATGTAAATTGAATGAATAAATATCTACACAAACACACACACACACATACTGTATATCCATATGTACATGCATACATACATACATACATACATACATACATACATACAAACATACATGCGTACATATATATATACATAAAATTTAGATTGGAGCCTAGTGTTGCCATCCGGTTTCACCAGTCCTCAGTCAAATCGTCCAACCCATGCTAGCATGGAAAGCGGACGTTAAACGATGATGATGATGATGATGATAAACATACATATATAAAAAACGAATTTGTTGAGGGCAGTGGCAGGGGTCATTTAAAACTCTTTGCATGGTCGAGGGGGTAGTTGAAATAAGAAAATACCGTATTGTAGTAGAAATATCAACAGAGAGAGAGAGAGAGAGTGAGAGAGAGATGTACACACTCACACACACACAAACACATACATGAATCTATACAATATATATATATACATACATGCGTACATATATATATATACCTTTATATATTTATTTATATGTATGGATATCTATATATATGTGTTTGTTCTTTGAGTACGTATGAAACACACACACACACACAGAAAGGGATACTGCGATGGCGGGTGGAGTGAGGGGCCAAGTAAGGAGGGCTCATGATGCCCGGACTAGAACTTTCTTCTGTTTTTCTTTGGGAGCGGGTGGTAGATGATGTGGGGGTGACTTTCAAATAAAAAAAAACACAAAAAACTAGGTAACAACATGTTCACACATAACACACAGAGTGAGAAAAATGTACCCCACAACACATACTTACGGGTATATAGGCGAAAATAAAGAATACGCACATCCATGGTTAGAGTTAGGGGTTTAGTTGTGCAGAAAACCGGTAGTGTACGATATATATATATACATATATATATATATGTATGTATGTATGTATGTATGTATGTATGTATGTATATGCTTCCATTCTTTACAGATACGGAGGCAAAACAGAAAGAAAGAAAGACAGACAGACACAGAAAGGAAGAAAGAGACAGACACAGAAA
>NC_069010.1:5637849-5640393 GCF_001194135.2 Octopus bimaculoides
GATTAAGAATGAGGAGTAAGTCTCAGAGAAAATATGAAAGCCAGAAATGAGAAACTAGTGGCATGTATGTATGTATGTATGTATGTATGTATGTGTGTGTGTATATGTGTATATATGTGTGTGTGTATATGTATATATGTGTGTGTGTGTGTGTGTGTATGTATATATGTGTGTGTGTGTGTGTGTGTACATGTATAAATGTGTGTGTGTGTGTGTGTGTGTGTGTAGAGGTTTAGTGATGTAACTAGGAAAAAGCAGAACACAAAATATGATTGTATATATATATATATATATATTTTTATTAATATTTTGTTTTTAATTGATATTTAGCAGAAGTTTAATTAGTGCTTGAGACAAAGAGAGTGAGAGAGAGAGAGAGAGAGAGAGAGAGGGAGAGAGAGTGAGAGAGAATGGGGAAGTCAGATACATAGATAGATAGATAGGTAGATAGATAGATGGATAGATAGATGGATAAGGATAGACAGAGACAGACAGACAGACAGATAGCCAGACAGACAGATAGACAGCTAGATAGATTGACAGACAGATAGATAGAGAAAGAGAGAGAGAAATAGATAGATATAGATAGATAGATATAGATAGATAGATAGATAGATAGATAGATAGATAGATAGATTAGATAGATAGATAGATAGATAGATAAATGGATGGGTAGAGTTAAAACAGAAAGAATGAATGAAATAGAAAATGAACAATATATATATATATATATATATATATCTTATCTATGAAAGATAAGTTTCGAGAGCAGCAGTAGGCACCACAGAGAAGTTGTTTTCACTCCTGAGAAGTTTTCTCGCAAAATATTTGTTATTCCTCCAGTCTTTGCAAACACTTAGCAATGTTGTTGTTGTTGTTGTTGTTGTTGATGTTGTTGTTGCTTTTGTTGGTGATGTGATGACGGTGAAGGCCGTGACGGCGGCAGCGGCGGCAACCGTGGTAGTGGTGGCAAAAGTTCCTCATTTTGCTTCTCGTGGTTGTGTGCGAAGATGTTTGCTTTCCAAACGCATGATTCTGGGTTCAGTCCCACTGTGGGGCACGTCGGGCGAGTGCGTTGTACTATAGCCTGAGGGCGACCAAAGCCTTGTAAGTGGATTTGGTAAATGGAAACTGAAAGAAGCCCGTCATCGTCATCATCATCATCATCATAGTTTAACGTCCGCTTTCCATGCTAGCATGGGTTGGACGATTTGAGGATCTTTCTGTTTTGACGGGCAACACTTTTCATTAATAAAACTTTAACATGAAATAACTTGCAATATATAAATTTTTGTTAAGAAAGCTAAGAGAAAAAGATGTTTTATATGACACATTCTACCAGTATCCCAAGTTTGAAAGTGTTTCATTAGAAAACAAATGGTGTCCGCCAAATCAGAAGGATCCCTGAGGACTGGTGAAACCAGATGGCAGCACCAGGCTCCAATCTGATTTGGCAGAGTTTCTACAGCTGGATGCCCTTCCTAACGCCAACCACTCAGAGAGTGTAGTGGGTGCTTTTACGTGTCACCGGCACGAGGGCCAGTCCAGCGGTACTAGCAGCGGTACCTCAAATAACACCCTACTGTCTCATGTATACATGTGTGTATCAGCCAGTGAGGGAGATCACTACATGGTAGCTAAACCTGCTAGAAATAGCAGCTAAATCTCTTTCATATCACACCCTACTTATCTATGTATATATATGTATGTATGAGCCAATGAGGGAGACCTCTACATGGTAGCTAGACCTCCTAGAAATAGCAACTAAATCTCCCTCAAATCATACCCTGCTGTCTTATCTATGTATATATGTATGAACCAATGAGGGAGACCTCCACATGGTAGCTAGACCCGCTAGAAATAGCAGCCACATCTACCTCAAATCATACCCTAGTGTCTTAATGTATATATGTATGTATGTATGTATGAGCCAATGAAGAAGACCTCTACATGGTAGCTACACCTAGTAGAAATAGCAGCTAAATCTCCCTCAAATCACACCCTACTGTCTTATGCATGTATATATGTATGAACCAACAAGGTGGACCTTTACATGGTGGCTAGACCTGCTAGAAATAGCAGCCAAGTCTCCCTCAAATTACTCCCAGCTGTTGTCTTTTTAGAAATAAAAGACGAAACAATGCACGAGATAATACAGTCACAGATACACAATGTTTGAATAAAAATGGGGTGGTAGTGGTGGTCATGATTGGAACATATTCCATCGTTAAGTTTGTTGAATCAGGGCTGACCTGACTAGGGGTGAGGGTGGGGTGGGGGAAAGGGCTGACACTAAAAAACTGCGACGAAAACACGAGCAACAGCAACAACTAGAAATATTTTTAATTTGTGGAATTACGCAGATAAAAGATTTTTGTTACGTAAACAAGCAAGACCACAACAGTCATCATCATCATCATCATCATCATCTGCTGCTGCTGCTGCTACTACTACTACTACTTCCATTTGTATTATATTTATATATGTATCTATACATACATATGAATATATATATATATATATATATATATATATATATATATA
>NC_069010.1:5641360-5642241 GCF_001194135.2 Octopus bimaculoides
GACAAACACAGACACACAAACACACATGTATATACATATATATATATATATACGACGGGCTTCTTTCAGTTTCTGAACCCTGAACCATTATGGTTTGAAAGAAAGCTTCTTTCCACACAACCATGCCTGCACCTATGTATACTCTTTTTACTCTTTTATTTGTTTCAGTCCTTTGACTGCGGCCATGCTGGAGCACCGCCTTTATGTATGTATATAATATATGAATATGTATATGAAATAACTTGCGATGTAGAAATTTTTGTTAAGAAGGCTAAGAGAAAAAGATGTTTTATATGACACATTCTACCAGTATCCCAAGTTTGAAAGTGTTTCATCAGAAAACAAATGGTGTCCGCCAAATCAGAAGGACCCCTGAGGACTGGTGAGACCAGATGGCTACACCAGGCTCCAATCTGATTTGGCAGAGTTTCTACAGCTGGAGGCCCTTCCTAACGCCAACCACTCCGAGAGTGCAGTGGGTGCTTTTACGTGCCACCGGCACGAGGGCCAGTCAGGCGGTACTGACAAAGGCCACGCTCAAAATGGTGTATTTTACGTGCTACCCGCACAGGAGCCAGTCCAGGGGCACTGGCAACGATCTCACTCGAAAATCCTACGAAGGCCAGTCAGGCGGTACTGACAACGGCCACGCTCAAAATGGTGTATTTTACGTGCCACCTGCACAGGAGTCAGTCCAGCGGCACTGGCAACGACCTCACTCGAATGTTTTGTTCACGTGCCAGTAAGGCTGTGCTGGTAATGATCACACTCAAATGGTGCTTTTTACGTGCCACCAGCATGGAAGCCAGACAGCTGCTCTGGCAATGATCCTGCTCAGATGATGCTGTCAGTGATATATATTATATATATATATATATATA
>NC_069010.1:5646513-5648330 GCF_001194135.2 Octopus bimaculoides
GAGGGGGGATAAACGGGGGGGAGACGAGGGGGGATGTAGTGAGGGTTGGCGCCGGTGTAGGGTACTTTTACTCATTTGAACAGTAGAATATTGGGCCACTTTCATAGATAGTAACTTTACACCCATGCCCATCCATCCTCTACTACTCCCATACTCAACACCCAGACGTAGCTGGGTGGTAAGAAGTTTGCCTCTCAACCACATGGTTCAAGGTTCAGTCCCACCACGTGGAACCTTGGGTAAGTGTCTTCTACTATAGCCTTGTGAGTGGATTTGGTAGACGGAAACTGAAAGAAGCCCATTGCATATATAGATATATACATAGGTGCAGGCATGGCTGTTTGATAAAACGCTTGCTTACCAGCCACATGGTTCCAGGTTCAGTCTCACTGCGTGGCACCTTGGGGAAGTGTCTTCTACTATAGCCTCAGACAGACCAAAGACTTGTGAGTGAATTTGGTAGACGGAAACTGAAAGAAGCCCATTGCATATATAGATATATACATAGGTGCAGGCATGGCTATTTGGTAAAAAGCTTGCTTACCAACCACATGATTCCGGGTTCATTCCCACTGCGTGGCGCCTTGGGCAAGTGTCTTCCAATATAGCTTCAGGCCGACCAAAGACTTGTGAGTGGATTTGGTAGACGGAAACTGAAAGAAGCCCGTCGTATATATATATATATATATATATATGTATGTGTGTGTGTGTATATGTTCGTGTGTGTGTGTTTGTCCTCCCCAGCTTCGCTTGACAACCGATGCTGGTGTGTTTACGTCCCCGTAACTTAGCGGTTCAGCAGCAAAAAAAGAGACCGATAGAATAAGTACTAGGCTTCCAAGGAATAAGTCCCGGGGTCGATTTGCTCGACTAAAGGTGGTGCTCCAGCATGGCCGCAGTCAAATGACTGAAACAAGTAAAAGAGTAAAAAGAAAGAGTATATTCCCCTCTCAGATTCACACACATATTGCGCTGGTCCTTCAGGTTCTTTGCCCCTTTGTAAAAGAACTCGGAAAGTGGGGCCTCAAGCCAGGCCTTTTGCGACACCCCATAGAGCCAGGGACTTTTCAGCACCCCCTCGTATGTTCCCTAAACCCGAAGACACACATATACATCTCTACATACGCTTTAACTGCGTATAACACGCACAATAGTAACCCGCGGTCCCACACAGTCCCACACAATACACACCTACCCCACCCCGTCTATCACGCCACCCTTGTCCTACCCCTAAGCACTGTTCATTAAAAAAACATTTGACATATTTAGAATAGATATCAACTTATCTTGATGACGTGTTTTGATTGGCGAGGTCAAGGTGAAGGGGAGATAACTACAACAACAACAACCACAACTTGATACTACTGTGTCTGTTTAGCCCCAGGTCAGTCCTGATCCAGATAGACCTATGATCAAAGATGTTCCAGGTGTGACCATCCTGTCTTTTATTTAGACATAGTGTTTATAGAATGGATGAGAATAGCTGTGTGAAAAAGTGCCACACCCTAGCAGTTGAGGGAACCTGTGGAAGAGGTAGGCCCAGGAAGACCTGGGATGAGGTGGTGAGGCAAGACCTTCGAACATTGGGCCTCACCGAGGCAATGACTAGTGACCGAGACCTTTGGAAATATGCTGTGCTTGAGAAGACCTGGCAAGCCAAGTGAGACCATAATCCGAGGTCTCTGCCAGGGGTGTAGCCAGCCCACTTATGCATACCTTTTCTTCAGTGGACACTAAGCTCCGCTTGCGAAGACCTGTTAAGGCAAGTGAAATCGAAATCGAACTAATTTGATGACTGGCACCCATGCCAACGTCGT
>NC_069010.1:5648472-5650318 GCF_001194135.2 Octopus bimaculoides
GCGAGATCATTACCAGTGCCGCCGGACTGGCTCTTGTGCGGGTGGCACATAAAATACACCATTTGAGCGTGGCCGTTGCCAGTACCGCCTGACTGGCTTTCGTGCCGGTGGCACATAAAAGCACCCACTACACTCTTGGAGTGGTTGGCGTTAGGAAGGGCATCCAGCTGTAGAAACTCTGCCAAATCAGATTGGAGCCTGGTGTAGCCATCTGGTTCACCAGTCCTCAGTCAAATCGTCCAACCTATGCTAGCATGGAAAGCGGACGTTAAACGATGATGATGATGATGATGATGATGTATTTAGGATTACATCATGCATTCTTGTTGTTGTTGTTTAGCCCCAGGTCAGTCCTGACCCAGATAGACCTATGATCCAAGATGTTTCAGCTGTGATCATCCTGTCTTTTATTTAGACATAGTGTACCTAGGACTACAGTAGCTAATGTGTCCTTCCTTGTTCTTGCTGTTTAGCCCCAGGTCAGTCCTGATCCAGCAGACCAATGATCGAAGATCTATGTTCCAACTAATCCAGTGATCCAGAGGAGGCATGTGGCTTAGTGGTTAGGGTGTTGGATTCATGACCATAATATTGCGGTTTCAATTCCTGGACCAGGCAACACATTGTGTTCTTGAGCAAAATGCTTCGTTTCAAATTGGTCCAGTCCACTCAGCTGTAAAGAGGGTCACCCTCAGAAAGACTAGCCTTCTGGTCAGCAGGGGAGGAGGGAGGGGGGGAATTGGCCTGCTCGCCTAACCAGTGGTGGAGAGGGAATCATTTGAAAGCTAAAACAGTGCAAAGCGCACTGTGACCAGCGATGTACAACAACATCTGATAGTCTCGTCGGTCACGTCGTCACATTCCTACAATATCAACACAACTTTCTTGCCAAGACATGCACTTCATATAAACATACGCACGCACACACATTCACATATACACGCACGCAAACACACAGACACATACACACATGTACACAATCCATATCACTACATTTACACACACAAACACACACACATACACATGCATTCACACACACACACGTTTGCACACACACACACACACACACACACAATCCATATCATTACATTCACACACACACACACACAATCCATATCATTACATTCACACACACACACACACACACACACTTCTTATCACCCTACCCCTACACACACACACTTCTTATCCCACCCCTGCACACACACACACACACACTTCTTATCGCTTCCCCCCTTACACACACACACACACACACACACTCATACTGCTTATCACCACACACATGCATTTCTCATTACCCCACTGCTACACAAATACAAACACACACACACACAATCCATATCATTACATTCACACACACAAACAATGCACACATACACACATGCTCCATATCACCACAGATACACACATATATCACACAACACACCCACCCTATTGAACACACACACACACACACACATACACTAACACTGCATATCATCCACACAAGTAAATAATGAAATTAAAAAAATCAAAGCAAAATTATATTAATATTGATTTTGAAATATATAGCTTTTCCTTAATAAAAAAATTATTTCTTAGGTGTGTGATTAGATATGCATATATAAATATGTGTGTGTGTATGTGTGTCGGTGTGTGTGTGTATAAATATACATATTTATATATAAATATATATATATATATCTAAATAAAAAAAAATTATATATACATATATAAATATATATTTATAAATAAATATATATATAAATATATATATATATATATATATACTTTATATACATATATATACATACATATATATCCTTATATATATATATATATATATATATATATATATATATAT
>NC_069010.1:5650328-5653045 GCF_001194135.2 Octopus bimaculoides
ATATATATATATATATATATATATATATATCCTTATATATATATATGTATATATAAAGATATACATATATATATATTCATATATATACATTTATATATACATTTATATATACATTTATATATAGCTAGAGGCGATGGCTTCTTGGAGCTAATTCACGGCAGCTTTCGTCCTAATTTTGGGACTGCCATGTTGGCTTGGCGATAACTATTAATTTCCAGTACCGCTGTCGTAGTCTCCTTTAGAGAGACTTAGAAATATTAATAACTCTATATATATATATCCTTATATATATATATATATATATGTATATATAAAGATATACATATATATATAAATACATATATATATATATACACACACACACACACATATATATCCTTCGTTTTGGGATTTGGTTTGCAAGAGTCTCTATGTGTGTGTGTGTGGAGGCGCAATGGCCCAGTGGTTAGGGCAGTGGACTCGCAGTTGAAGGATTGCGGTTTCGATTCCCAGAACAGGCGTTCTGTGTGTTTATTGAACGAAAATACCTAAAAGCTCCACGAGGCTCCGGCAGAGGGTGGTGGTGACCCCTGTTGTACTCCTTCGCCCTAACTTTCTCTCATTCTTTCTTCCTGTTTCTTGAGTAACGCTGCGATGGACTGGCGTCCCGTCCAGCTGGGGGGGAACACATACGCCATAGAAATCGGGAAACCGGGCCCATGAGCCTGGCTAGGCTTTAAAAGGGCGCATAAGATAAGATATATATATATATGTATATATATTTATATACATAGTTGCAAGGGCGGCTTGCTTCCCAACCACATGGTTCTAGGTTCGGTCCCACTGTGTGGCACCTCAAGCAAGTTTCTTCTGCTATAGCCTCAGGCCGAGGCACCCATGCTGGTGGCACATAAAAGCACCCATTACACTCTGAGAGTGGTTGGCGTTAGGAAGGGCATCCAGCCATAGAGACA
Organism: Octopus bimaculoides; assembly: GCF_001194135.2. Taxonomy (NCBI): domain Eukaryota; kingdom Metazoa; phylum Mollusca; class Cephalopoda; order Octopoda; family Octopodidae; genus Octopus; species Octopus bimaculoides. Next base: position 5,651,282 of record NC_069010.1, read on the forward strand.
ATGCCAAATCAGACTGGAGTCTGGTGCAGCCTTCCAGTGTGCCAGCCCTGGTCAAACTGTCCAACCCATGCCAGCATGGACAACAGATGCTAAATGATGATGATGATGATGATGATGATGATGTTGACGGGCAGTAAAGATCTTCAAATTTATATATTCAAGTCGTCAGTTGAACGGAGAGAATCCGTCGAAGGGAGATAACTCGTACTAGCTTGCTTCGTCTGGTTGTGTTAAGGCACAGATATTTGTACGGCGAGTTCTTATCTGTGGTGAAAGACTCTCCAGCCGAGACCGTCATGCCTTAGATTTGGATATACTTTATCTTCTGCTGTTGCTGGTGGTGTTTAGCCCTTGACTAGTCTTCATCCAGCAGACCTATGAACAACATGTTCCAGCTATGACCATCATGTCTTACTGACATGTAGCCGATCTATATATACATATATATACGACGGGCTTCTTTCAGTTTCTGTCTACCAAAACCACTCACAAGGCTTTGGTCGGCCCGAGGCTATAGTAGAAGACACTTGCCCAAGGTACCACGCAGTGGGACTGAACCCGGAATCATGTGGTTGGTAAGCAAGCAACTTACTACACAGCCACTCCTGAAAAAAATCTGTAGAGGAAACAGTTTCTTCAATTTACTATTCTATATTTTTGCGATGAGGTATTACGTACACTATTTACAATGGACGGATAGGAGTCCTCCTATCATGTTATCATGTTTCGACTGATGTACTCTCCAGCCTTCATCAGGTGTTTTTAGCATATAGAGCAGGCTGTTCCGATGAAAGGATCAACTGGGATCCTTGTCATTGCAACCAACGGATAATATTATTCTATATTTTAGAGATGAGGAATTATGTACATTATTTACAAAGGACGGATAGATGTACTCACCTTGTTAGAAAATTACTAGTTTTAAATCTCACAACGCGAGATATTCAGCAACAGTACTTTGTAGTAAAGATTATTTGCCAACATAACACGGCAGTCTTGGTTTGGGACGAATGCTGCAGTAATTTAACCCCAGGAGACATCGTCTCCAGCTGGCTATATGACACGATCTGTGTCCTTATATGTTCAAAAATATAAGGACACGGATCGTGTTGTATAGCCAGCTGGAGACGATGTCTCCTGGGGCTAAATTACAGCAACATTCGTCCTAAACCAGGACTGCCATGTTATGTTGGCAAACAATCTTTGTTTGTTATTATCACGTTGTGGCTGATGGACTCTCCAGGCTTCCTCGGGTATTCTGATGGAATTTCAAACCCAACCCTTTATTTAACTGATGGAGTACACTGTTCCCATTCCTAAGGTATGTTGTTGGTGCTATTTTTCTGTGATGACAAGAAAGAAAAAAGGGGGCACCTACCTGTCCAGAAGACCTGTTGAGGCAAGTGAAATCGAAAATTGAATTAAATTCGACGACTGGCACCCATGCCAACGTCGTCTCCTTCATTGGAAACAAAACTCTGCTTGCGAAGACCTATTGGGGCAAGCGAAAGCAAAACCGTCAATGGCACCTGTGCCCAGCATCGCCTTCCTGGCACTTGTGCCAGATGGCACGTGTAAATACATTCGAGCAAGATCATTGCCAGTGCCGCCGAACTGGCTCTTGTGCAGGTGGCACGTAAAATACACCATTTTGAGCGTGGCCGTTGCCAGTACCGCCTGACTGGCCTTCGTGCCGGTGGCACGTAAAAGCACCCACTACACTCTCAGAGTGGTTGGCGTTAGGAAGGGCATCCAGCTGTAGAA
>NC_069010.1:5655147-5655655 GCF_001194135.2 Octopus bimaculoides
TATATATATATATATATATATGTATATAAAAAAAGAAAGAATATTTGGTGGATTAGTTGTGATCACCAAGCAAAAACCCTTTTGAGTAGGGGGTAGCCCTAACTCCCTAGCAGGGCCCTGCAGTCAGTTTGTGCACTGAAATGAATGTATATATGAGTATAAAAGTATATGTATTTATTTAAGTCCATTGCAAATAATAATAATAATAATAATGGTGGTTTTAAAATTTGCCACAATGGCAGCAATTTGGGGGGGAGAGGGGATGAGCTGATTACATCAACCCCCAGTGTTTAACCGGTACTTGTTTCATCAGCCAGGAAAGGAGGACGAAAGGCAAAGTCAACCTCGCTGGGATTTGAACACAGAACACAAAGGCAGATGATAAATGCTGCTAAGCAATTTGCTCAGCATGCTAACGTTTCTGCCAGCTCGCTGCCTTAATAATAATAATAATAATAATAATAATAATAATAATAATAATAATAATAATAATAATAATAATAATAAT
>NC_069010.1:5656520-5657594 GCF_001194135.2 Octopus bimaculoides
TTCAGCATGTTTTGATATAAAAGTTTTTCGTTGGTTAAATATATGCATACATAAATATATATGAGTATTTATACTCACACACATATACACACATGCGTACATATGAAGTCAGGTATACATTTAATGTACATATACAATTATATATATATATATATATATATATATATATATGTGTGTGTGTATATACTCTCACACATATACATACATATGCATGTATATGAAGTCAGGTATACACTTATGTATATATATACAATTATATATATATATATATATATACACACATATACACACACGCTCATGTGTGTGTGTGTGTTTGTGCGTTTCTTGCTCGTTTATATATACATGTATATAAATATACATACATACGTAACATAATCTTCGGTTTCATGGTTTGTAATTCACTATTTTCAAATGGTACATATATAAAAGATGATAAAAAGAGTTTGAATTTGGGATTTGGATGCATACACACACACACACACACACAATATATATATATATACACATACACATGAATGAACTAGGAAAAAAAAAAAAAAAACAAGCATACACACACATATTTCTGAATATACACAGATACTGAAACATGTTACACATATACAATACAATACTGCATACATGAGTATTCTTTTGAGGAAAATATAATATATTTAGTGCAATTTTTGGGAGCAAAAATGGATACATATGTATGAATGTGTATGCCTATATGTCTGTCTCTTGGTATGTTGCCATCGGTATGACTTAACCCTTTTGATACCAACCTGGTTGAAACCACCTCTGGCTCTCTGTAGTACAAATGTCTTGTTTTCATAAGTTTTGAATTAAAATCTTCCACCAAACCTTAGTCACAATTTATGTTCCTAACACTAGCTTAATGATAACTAAGTTATTTTACTAAATTCTTTGTTATATTTAAAATTAATTGAAAGAAACACAGAGCAGCTCAAAAGAAATATGGTAACAAAAGGGTTAAAATATATAATAGAGAAACAATTCTTAACCCTTTTGATACCAACCTGGTTGAAACTGCTTTTGGCTCTGTCTGTAGTACAAATGTCTTGTTTTCATAAGTTT
>NC_069010.1:5659651-5663311 GCF_001194135.2 Octopus bimaculoides
ACTTAACCCTTTTGATACCAACCTGGTTGAAACCACCTCTGGCTCTCTGTAGTACAAATGTCTTGTTTTCATAAGTTTTGAATTAAAATCTTCCACCAAACCTTAGTCACAATTTATGTTCCTAACACTAGCTTAATGATAACTAAGTTATTTTACTAAATTCTTTGTTATATTTAAAATTAATTGAAAGAAACACAGAGCATCTCAATAGAGATATGGTAACAAAAGGGTTAAAATATATAATAGAGAAACAATTCTTAACCCTTTTGATACCAACCTGGTTGAAACTGCTTTTGGCTCTGTCTGTAGTACAAATGTCTTGTTTTCATAAGTTTTGAATTAAAATCTTACCCCAAACTTTAGTCACAATTTATGTTCCTAACACTAGCTTAATGATAACGAAGTTATTTTACTAAATTCTTGGTTATATTTAAAATTAATTGAAAGAAACACAGAGCATCTCAAAATAAATACAGTAATGAAAGGGTTAAAACTATCTCCAGTAGTAAGGCCCTGATCTGGGAATTTCAGGGTTTTGTGGAATCACCTCTTAGCTCCTATTGTTCCCAGGTCTACACTGACCCAGAGTGGTTACACCTGTCAGGGTCCCAGCTAGGGGTTAATTAACCTATTAGGGCTTGCCTACCTATGCATGAGAAGACAGACCGAGCTGAGTGTGAATTACATGTACCAGGGCTGTGGAGTTGGAGTCAGAAACAATTAATGAGTAGCTGGAGTCAGAGTCGGTAAAACTATATCGACTCTGACTCCGACTCACAATGTCTTTATTCTTTGATATAAACCAGTTATAACCTAGGGGCCTCCTCAAAGTACGAGCGTATGCATATGCTTTATGAGATATGTAGACCACAACCACTTATTTACATAAAGAGGAGTCAGAGGTGCCAATAGTACGAGAGTCAGAGTCAGAGTCGAAGTTTTTTTTTATTTCGACTCCACAGCCCTGACAGGTAATAATCATTTTTGCCAGCTGAGTGGACTGGAGCAACGTGAAATAAAGTGTCTTGCTGAAGGACGCAATGTACCACCAGGAATCAAACTCACAACTCTACAACCGTCAGCCAAATAACCAAACCACTGAACCACAAGCCTTCACTGACTGTGTGTGTGTGTGTGTGTGTGTGCGTGAGTCATTGTTCAATCTTATTTCGAGATTTTTTGCCGATGGAGAAAGAGCTGGTTTCTAACCTATATCCAAGGCTATTCCATTGGGATTTCAACAACATCGACAGGATATTTTTGTATGTGTGTATATGTGCAGATTTGTATGTTTTGCTTTGTGTATGTCTTCTCATGCATAAATTTGCATGTCTAGACACACACGTATGATAAACTGGAAAATTTTATAGTTTTTTTTACAGTTCCAGTGATGGCTTGAACCTGTAGTCTTCGAATCAGCTTCTCCTTTCTGATTTTGAGAAGCCTAATTTCTCAAGATTGGTATTTAGGCAGTGTGTTACATACCTGTGTGTGTGTGTGTGTGTCATTGTTTAGTTTTATTTCAAGATTTCTTGCCTATAGAGAAAGAGCTGGTTTCTAAGGCTCCATCATTGGAATTTCAACATCAACAACAGGGTATTTTTGTTTGTATGTATGTATGTTTGCATGTTTTGCTTTATGTATGTATTCTCATGCATATAGTTACATATCTAGACATGCTCATATATATTTAAATGATAAACTTCTGGAAAGTTTTACAGATTTTTACAGTTCCAGCGATGGATTAGATCTGGAGTCTCCGAATCAGCTTTCTCCTTTCTGGTTTTATTTTTTAAAGTTCCAGTGATGGCTTGGATCTGTAGTCTTCGAATCAGCTTTCTCCTTTCTGGTTTTGAGAAGCCTAATTTCTCAAAATTGGTATTTAGGCAGTGTGTTACATATCCCAGTGCTCCAATAATTACAGGTGTATAAACCTGAACTTGTAATCTGGGTAGAGTAACTGTAAGATTTCTCAATAGTTCCATGTAGGTATTTTCGTCTTCGCTGATCTTTTAGCTTTATGTTAACATCCACTGGTGTGTACGTGTGTGTGTGTATGTGTGTAGACCTGCACAAGATGAACCAGTCACCTACTGTGACACTTTTAAAAGCCAAAAGAGCTAATAATGTGCCAATTTAAAGCTTCAGTACCAATAAATTAAATGGTAGTTGATGAGGAAAAAAATTTCTGCGGGAGAAGAAATAGGTGGGGGAGGAACCTTCATTGTCCACATATAAAATACAAGGCAAAGTCGATCTCAGTGGAATTTGAACTCGGAATGTCAAGATAACCAAAATGCCACTAAGAATTTTGGATCTTTTTTAAAACGCGGGCCACATTTTTCATTAATGTTTTACGTAGTGTTTTTGGTACCGAAAGACTTTCAAACTTCGTATACTTATCTATTTTGTGTTATAGAACAGAAAAATATTTTTGTATTCGAATTTATTTCATGTAAAAAATTGTCTTATTTCGATAATTTCAACCAATCACTGACAAGTATTCAGTCAGTTGTTTACATTTACTCCTTTGGCTGATTAAGCAGTGTAAAGCGTATTTAATTTCCATAGCTTCGTTTTGCTTTTTTCTTATTAAATTTGCTGTTTTACCCTAACCCTAACCCTAACCCTATCACCGACAGAATTGTTTCAGAATTGTTTGTTTATGTAGTCGGCACTTAATGTATATCGGCTGAATGGACGTCAGTGATTGGTTGAAATTACAGAAATACGACAACTTTAACATGGAATAACTTAGGGATTTCTTTTTTTTTTTAAGAAGACTAAGAGAAAAAGATGTTTTATATGACACATTCTACCAGTGTTCCAAGTTTCAAAGTGTTTCGTTAATGAAAAATGTGGCCCCCGTTTTAAAAAAGATCCAGAATTTTGCCCAGCGTGCTAACGATTCTGCCAGTGCACTGCTTTGATGATAATAATAATAATGATAATAATAACAATAATAATAACAATGATCTTTTCTACTAAAGGCACAAGGCCTGAAATTTTGGGGGAGGGGGACAAGTTGATTACATTGACCCCAGTGCTTCACCGGTACTTAATTTATCGACCCTGAAAGGATGAAAGGCAAAGTCCACCTCGGCGGAATTTGAACTCAGAACGTCAAGGCTGATGAAATGCCGCTAAGATTCTGCCAGCTCACCGCCTCTATTATAATTATAATAATAATAATAATAATAATAATGGTTTCACATTTTGACACAAAGCCAATAATTTTGAGAGAAGAGGGTTAGCCAATTACAATTGACAAATGTTGACCTCGGCAAAAAAACATTTGTTTTATAGACAACAGTAGATAATCTCCTGTAATCCACAGTGTAATCCATGATAATCTGCTGCAAGTCAATCGATTAGGTTTTAGTTCTTTCGTCTTATATGAAATATATTGATATATCATAATTAAAGATGATGATGATGATGATGATGCATTTGGCACCAGAACCAAGATGTGACCGAGCCGAAGGATATAACTGGAATTGAGACTCGCATTGTTGATGGGCAGAGAAGCGCCACCCTGCATTCTGCAAGTATGTTATGAAAGATTCTTCAGGTTAGAGGACAATTCTACTCATTAAACCTCATTAAATTAGCTTTGAAATAATAATAATAATCTTTTCTACTATAGGCACAAGGGTTGGA
>NC_069010.1:5663411-5664409 GCF_001194135.2 Octopus bimaculoides
ACATATATATATATATACATATATACAGGGAGGGGACTAGTCAATTACATTGACCCAGTGTCAGCTTGCCATCTTAAATATTGGTTTCAGATTTTCTGAAGTGGATTCTGGTGAAGAGAATTGGCCTACAAGAGTCCTGTACTAGTGCAATGCAAAAGCACTCAGCACACACTGTAAAGTGGTTGGCGTTAGGAAGGGCCTCCAGCTGTAGAAACCATGCCAAGTCAGACTGGAGCCTGGTGCAGCTCCTCAACTTTCCAGCTCTGGTCAAACCATCCAATTCATACCACTATGGACAACAGATCTTAAATGATGATGACGATGATGATGATGATCTTCAGAAATGAACAAGCTTGTGGAATCCTCCAACATCACACTGGATCCCATAGAAAAAAAAACCTTCTAACAATAGTGAAGAAAAGAAAACTCAAGATGGAACGGTCGGGCCTAGACACAAGATCCTGTGGCCTTGCAAAAGATCAGGCTTCAACGATACACAGCTGAAGAGGAGCAATAAGAAGGGAAGGTGGTGTGAAGAAAAGATGGACTGACAACATCATAGGAAGGATATGCAAACTGTGATACATCACTGCAAAAGATGGGGAAGGTGGGTATACAGAGTGTCATGATGGTGACCCCTAATGCTCTAATGAAGGTTGAGGGCACAGTTAAACTGAAATTGTACTGTCTCACATACACAGGGTCATTATGTGTGTGTGTGTGTTTGCTTGTATATATTGTTGTTGTTGGCACTCTGTCGCTTACGACGTCGAGGGTTCCAGTTGATCCGATCAACAGAACAGCCTGCTCGTGAAATTAACGTGCAAGTGGCTGAGCACTCCACAGACACGTGTACCCTTAACGTAGTTCTCGGGGGGGGGGACATTCAGCGTGACACAGAGTGTGACAAGGCTGACCCTTTGAATTACAGGCACAACCGAAACAGGAAGTAAGAGTAAGAGAAAGTTGTGGTGGAAGAGTACAGCAGGGTTTGCCAC
>NC_069010.1:5669267-5670051 GCF_001194135.2 Octopus bimaculoides
CTCTGTGAACACACACACACACACTAATCTTCTTACTTGTTCAGTTCTCTCTGGGGCCTTGGTTTGTCTATTTTACTTTTTTTCTGTAAGGTAGAGCACCGGGTAATATATTATATTATATTATATTATATATGCTTTTTTTAGTTGTTGTTCGGTTTTTTTCTTTCTTTTTTTTTTGCGTTTTCTAAAGTTGAAAGTGACTTAGAAGTTTCAAGTTCCGTCGTACCGGTTCGATCTGTCAAAATTATCTTGCCTCTACATCACCTGTTCCTTGTTTTGAATGTTTCTTTTTATTTTTAGTGTTGATATATGTTCTACAGACATCATATAGCCGTACAGTAATATAATATATATATATAAATATATATATATATATATATACGAGTCTATTTGAACATGCGTGTATATACGGCTAAAAACGTTCCTTTGTAGTCTCCGATGGTCGCTGTTTCCTTTCGTGGTAGGACTCTCAGTCTAGATCCAGATCCAAATCTAGATCCTGCATCAGAAGAACGTAGATCAAAGGTGATGTTCCAGCCGTGACCACCGCATCCGTTTTCATCTTTCTTCTCCTGTTTTTTTTTTTTCTTCACTCAGAAAGGATATATACATATATATTTAAGACCACATCATCCGCAGCCTTCATCTTCTTTTCAAACACAACAGCTTCCCTATAAATATGTATCTATGTTTAGATAAATAAATAAATAATATTGGCTAAAAAATGTCGTTGCAGTTCCTGAGATGAAGTTTGAAACTGTGCGTGAAGAGAGGCAACACCGGT
>NC_069010.1:5670565-5671325 GCF_001194135.2 Octopus bimaculoides
AAGAGTGAGAGAAAGTTGTGGTGAAAGAGTACAGCAGGGTTCGCCACCACCATCCCCTGCCGGAGCCTCGTGGAGCTTTAGGGGTTTTCGCTCAATAAACACTCACAACGCCCGGTCTGGGAATCGAAACCGCGAGTCCGCTGCCCTAACCACTGGGCCATTGCGCCACCACAAGGATGCTGCAACACGTAATGTTTAACGGAGATTTTGAGGTTATATCTACAGTTTAATGCCCCATTATATTTCTTAATAATTTTATTAACACAAGGCAGCGAGCAGGTAGAAACATTAGCACGCCGGGCGAAATCCTTAGGGGTTCAAATACCACTAAGTTTTTACCTTCATAATTTTCTTATTATTGCATAATTCTTAATGAAACTTTACAACGCAAAGATGGTGATCAGGGCGACACGTATTCCAGTAAACGTGGATTTTAAGGCATAACTACAGTTTAGCACCTCATAATCTTCATTTCATTAAACTTTTTATTGAGTATTTTTTAACGTAATTTTCCAAAAATATATTTTGAAATGCGTAGACTACGGTTATGTTTGTGAAATTTTGGTGGAGGCTCTTTAGAATAACAATCAGGTGCAGGCATATCTGCTTCCAAACCACATAGTTCCAGGTTCAGTCCCACAGCATGGCACCTTGGGCAAGTGTCTTCTACCACAGCCTTGGACTGACCAAAGCTTTGTGAGTGGATTTGGTAGATGGAAAGAGAAGGAAGCCTGTCGTATATATATATATATATATATAT
>NC_069010.1:5671790-5674290 GCF_001194135.2 Octopus bimaculoides
ATGGGCAAGTCTCTTCTATAATAGCAAACCAAGCTATGTCTGGTGAATAACTTTGGTAGACAGAAAATATGTTTGGAAGTAAAGGCGGTGAACAAGCAGAATCGTTAGCATGCCGGACGAAATGCTTAGCGGTATTTCGTCTGCCGTTACGTTCTGAGTTCAATTTCCGCCGAGGTCGACTTTGCCTTTCATCCTTTCGGGGGTCGATAAATTAAGTACCAGTTACGCACTGGGGTCGATGTAATCGACTTAATTCCTTTGTCCGTTCTTGTTTGTTCCCCGGAGATACCATAACGCAAGTCAGAGTCAATGCTACCACAACTTGAGTCAGAGTCAGTGGTACCATAACTTGAGTCAGAGATACCATAACTAATATCAGAGTCGCCAGTACCACAACTTGAGTGAGAGGCAGCGGTACCACAACCTGAGTCAGAGTCAGAGGTACCATAATGCAAATCAGAGTCAGTGATACCATAACTTGAGTCAGAGTCAGTGGTACCACAACTTGAGTCATAGTTAGCAGTACCACAACTTGAGTGATAGGCAACGGCACCACAACCTGAGTCAGAGTCAGTGGTACCATAACCCGAGTCAGAGTAAGAGTTGGAGTCCAAGGCATTGCATATCGACTCCACAGTCCTAGTTAGACCCAGGGTAAGACAACAACAACACCAACAACAGAAATAACAAGACACACTGTATAATATAAGTAATTTTTTTTTCTTCTTCTTTTATTCAAACCATCAGCAGGACAGAATAACAATAAATATTAAAACAGGAGACCTTTTGATTCGATAGACAATAAAATATGATTGTAGCAAGCTGGTTATTCTAACAGAAATCACAGACCATCGCATAAACTGGTGATGTTTTTTTCTGGCATTCTTTGCCTCCTCCCATGCCACTGGTCAGTTTGACCACGGTTAAATTGGTGGTGGTGGGAAGGGGTCATATGAGGTGCGTTCAAAAAGTATCCGTAGGAGTGGCTGTGTGGTAAGTAGCTTGCTTACCAACCACATGGTTCCGGGTTCAGTCCCACTGCATGACACCTTGGGTAAGTGTCTTCTAATTATAGCCTCGGGCCGACCAAAGCCTTGTGAGTGGATTTGGTAGACGGAAACTGAAAGAAGCCTGTCGTGTGTTGTATGTGTGTGTGTATGTATAGGTGCACACATGGCTGTACGGCAAAAAGCATGCTTCCCAACCAAATGATCTCAGGTTCAGTCCCACTGCATGGAATCTTGGGCAAATGTCTTCTACTATAGCCTCAGGCCAACCAAAACCCTTTGAGTTGATTTGGTAGACAGAAACCGAAAGAAGTCCATTGTATATATATATATATATATATATATGTGTGTGTGTGTGTATATATTTGTGCGTGTGTCTTTGTTTCTTTGTTTGTCCCCTGCCCCCCACCATCACTTGACAACTGATGTTAGTGCGTTTACATCCCCCGTAACTTAGCAGTTCAGCAAAAGAGACTGATAGAATAAGTACTTACAAAGAATAAGGCTTACAAAGAATAAGCCCTGAGGTCGATTTCTTTGACTAAAAAGAAATCCTTTAAGGCGGTGCTCCAGCATGGCCACAGTCAAATGTGAAACAAGAATAAAAGACCATGTGCATGAAGGATGGCATCACCTCCCACCCATGCAGATTTAGTTTTGGTGTTTGAATACTTTTTGAATGCACCACATATATATTTCATTGTTGGTTAACTTAGTGATTTTGAACTGGGATTTATTTTGGATTAGGTCAAGGGGTCGCAAAGATTTTGAGCTAAATAGGGTATTGGAACCAATGTTGTCATATTTTGGAAACTCGACTTCCTTTTGTACTGGCCAAAGTAGTTTTGGAAGAATCACTATTTTATACTATGAAATGTGAAATGTAGATTATGAAATGTGTAGTTTATGAAGTGTGGATAAGATGTGTGATATAAAACATGATAGTGTGGCATTGCAGTTTTAAAAGAAGGAAATATGTGTGGGGAATGTGAAATGTAAGCTGTATGAAATATGTGTGAGATATGTGAATTTTTTTTACATGGTAATGAAGCATGTGATACTAAATATGAAATGTGTGTGTGGACTGTGAAATATCAACTGTGAGACCGTACGAGTTACTACATGGTAACGAGACATGGATACTAAGTATGAAATATGTGTGGAGACTGAAATGTAGATCATATGAAGTATGTGTGAGATGAGTGAATTTTTTTTACATGGTAAGGGAGAAATGGAGTACTAATTATGGAATCTGGGAATTGTGAAATGTAGCTTATAAAATGTATGATGTTTGTGCAAGATGTGCCGTACATTGTGTGACATGGTAGAATATGAGCAGGGACTAGAAAATGTAGATTATGAAATGTAGATTATATGAAGTATGAGTGAGACTTGTGATTTTTTACAAAGTAATGACTCAAGGGGAACTAATTATGGAATCTGTGTGGGGACTGTGAAATGTAGACTATCAAATATATACTGTACGAAGGATG
>NC_069010.1:5676790-5677798 GCF_001194135.2 Octopus bimaculoides
ACAGCTGGAACATCTTTGATCCTGCTGGATCAGGACTGACCTGGGGTTAAATAGAAACAACAAGGAAGGAGACATTAGATAATGTAGTCCTAGATACACTATGCCTGAATAAAAAGACTGGATTTGTCATCTTTGCTCGTTGAACTGCTGGATCAGGTCTAACCTAGGGTTAAACAACAACAACATGGGGCAGGAGGGCACATTAGATAATGTAGTCCTAGATACACTATGTCTGTATGAAAGAGAGGGTAGGTCACAATTGGAACATGCTTGATCACTGGATCGCCTGCTGGGGACCAGCCTGGGGCTAAACAGCACCCATGAAACAGTGAAGAGATTTGTTGAAGTTCTATAGTTACTGTTGATGATGATGATGGTGGTGGTGATGATGATGTGGATAATAATGATGATGATGACGATGGTGGTGGTCATGATGATGATGATGATGGCCTTCTGGTTAGAGATATTTCCCACTTTAGACAATCTGCGAAAGTGTGCCTCTATATGAGCATTTGGCATGCTAGAAATATAAGCCACAATCTCCTTCAAATGATACAGCAAGGGGCAGCAGCCTGAAATAGCTTGGATTAGAACATTGGATTAGACTGGATTAGAACATTAAACATATAAAATATTTGGGCTGGATGTGGCGGTTTAAACACTTGAGGATTAAACTTCACTATAATGAGACCTCACTATAACGAGGTATCACTATGTATATAAACTTAGACTTAATATAATGAGATCTCGTTGAAGATGAACTTTGCTGTAAGGAGTTAATGGTTAATAGTATTGACAGACTTAATGTGAGAAGACTCGTCAATTGAGAAGACGTGTCGCTTGAGAAGACTCGTCACTTGAGAAAACTCATCACTTGAGAAGACGCGTCGCTGGAGAAGACACATCGCTGGAGAAGACTCGTCACTTGAGAAGACTCGTCAGTTGAGAAGACTCGTCGCTTGAGAAGACTCGTCGCTTGAGAAGACTCGTCGCTTGAGAAGACTCGTC
>NC_069010.1:5683923-5687539 GCF_001194135.2 Octopus bimaculoides
TACACTCTCGGAGCGGTTGGCGTTAGGAAGGGCATCCAGCTGTAGAAACTCTGCCAAATCAGATTGGAGTCTGGTGTAGCCATCAGGTTTCACCAGTCCTCAGTCAAATCGTCCAACCCATGCTAGCATGGAAAGCGGACGTTTAAACGATGATGATGATGATGATATATATATATATATATACACTCTCAGAGTGGTTGGCGTTAGGAAGGGCATCCAGCTGTAGAAACTCTTCTAAATCAGATTGGAGCCTGGTGTCGCCATCTGGTTTCACCAGTCCTCAGTCAAATCGTCCAACTCATGCTAGCATGGAAAGCGGACGTTAAACGACGATGATGATGATGATGTATCATCATCGAAAGAAGAATAAAATATATTTTTATGTAGTAAATATAATTTATTCTTTCATCTCTCTATGAACTCTTGTAATAACATACATGTAGCCACATGAACACCTTGTGCTGACTTTTCCACATGTTCCCTGTGCAATTACAAACCAGCACCTATTGGTGCAGCTGTCCACATTCAAATATGTGATTAAAGAAAGAAAAAAAAAAACAGGAAAAAGAACCCACCTTTGTAGCTCCTTCCATCTCAAACGGGATATTGAAGGTGTAAAAATCCTGAGGTTTCATCAGCTCCCAAACTGGGGCCACTTCTCTGTGGTCTGAACCTGAAAATATAAAGGGACAGTTGACCGAGAGAAATACATTGGAAGTGGACAGGTGTTTAATATATATATATACACACACATATAGATATATACAGATATGTATGTAGATAAATACGTATGAAGCAACAAGAGAGAGCTCTACATGGTGGCTGATCTTGTTAGAAATAGCAGCCAAATCTCCCTCGAGCTACCCCCTATGGACTCAAGTATGTGTAACCCTTTAGCATCCAGATTATTCTGTCAAATGTAATCCTTATTTGTTCACACTGTTTTGAATTAATCCTGGATTATCTTGCAGATTTCAGGATTTTGATGATGTGGTTGTTTATTTTTAGAACGACATTGTTGGGTTACCGTAAGAGGCCAGATATGGCCAGCTTGAACACAATACAGATAGAACATTTGGGCCAGATATGGCCAGCTTGAACACAATACAGGTAGAACATTTGGGCCAGATATGGCCAGATTAAATGCTAAAGGGTTAATATAAGATTACAGATAAATAAACACGAAAGGCCTACCTACCCAAACAGATTGGTTGGTCCCACAGGTTATTGTTGGCGTCTAGACCTACTTTTAGTAGATGCTCTTCCAGTTTGGGATAGAACGTGTGGAAAGGTGATAATCTGATGGAGTCATTGCCATTTAAAATTACCGGTTGGTTAGGGGTGAGAAGATAGAGGGTACACAGCTGGCTGTTGCTGAAATAAAGTCACAGAATAGTTATATCAATACTTTCTTATTTCTTTACTGCCCACGAGGGGCTGCGCACAGAGGGGACAAACAAGGACAGACAAAGGGATTAAGTCGATTACATCGACCCCAGTGCGTAACTGGTACTTAATTTATTGACGCCGAAAGGATGAAAGGCAAAGTCGACCTCGGTGGAATTTGAACTCAGAACGTAACAGCAGATGAAATACTGCTAGGCATTTCGCCCGGCGTGCTAACGTTTCTTATTTCTTTATTGCCCACAAGGGTTTGTTGCCAGTGCCGCTGGACTGGCTCCTGTGCAGGTGGCACATAAAAAATACCACTTGAGCGTGGCCGTTGCCAGTACCGCCTGACTGACCCTCGTGCTGGTGGCACATAAAAGCACCCACTATACTCTCGGAGTGGTTGGCGTTAGGAAGGGCATCCAGCTGTAGAAACTCTGCCAGATCAGATTGCAGCCTGGTGCAGCCATCTGGTTCGCCACTCCTCAGTCAAATCGTCCAACCCATGCTAGCATGGAAAGCGGACGTTAAACAATGATAATGATGATGATGATGAAAGATAGCACATTTAAACAGAAATATTGTAACAAAAGGGTTAAGTAGTAAAAAAAAATAATATGAGAAAAAAGATGGAAAGGAGATTGATATATGGATGGCTAGTGAGTGATATGGGTGGATATTGGAATAAGGGTGGGTACTGAGGAAATGAGAAAGAGGTGGGTAGAGAGTGATATGGATGGATATTGGAATAAGGGTGGGTAGTGAGTGATAATGCTGGGTACTGAGGAACTGGGATAGGGGGTAGTGAGAGATATGGGTGGATAGAGGAATAAGGGTGGGTACTAAGATAGGGGTGGGTAGAGAGCGAAATGGGTGGATATTGGAATAAGGATGGGTACTGAGGAACTGAGATAGAGGTGGGTAGAGAGTGACATGGAGAGATATTGGAATAAGGGTGGGTAGTGAGTGAATCGGGTGGATAGTGAAATAAGGGTGGGTAGTGAGTGAATCGGATGGATAGTGGAATAAGGGTGGGTATTGAGGAACTGAGATAGGGGTGGGTAGAGAGTTGAGAGCATGTTCTGGGATACAGAGTGGGTACGGGGTATGGCTGGGTGCTGTGATGAGAGTAGTGACAAAGGGTGGATTGGTGGGTGGACTTACTTGATAACTATTCGGTAACAGGGTGCAATGATCGTGACAAACTCACAGTGTTCGACATGGACAGTGGTTTCAACTGGACCGAGGATGATCCTTGTGTGGCGACATTTCTGGATAGTCACAGACCTGGGAGCAATTTAGGAAGACAAGAAGAGGAAAAGGAAGAAAGTTGTGGTTAGTTGGCAACAATAGCAAGTTAAACAACATGACAAAATGCTATAACACCATCCTAACAACACCCCACAACACTACTACAATACCATCCTAACAACAACTATCTCTCCCACTCAGTCCGCCCACATCTACAACACCTTCCTAACAACACTTCGCAACACTACTACAATACCATCCTGACAACACTATCACTTCTATTTCATTCATACACATCTACAGCACACTACAACACTACTACAACACACAACACTACAACACCAACCTAACAACACCCCAGAACAGTACTACAACACTGTCCACACACATCTAAACACCTCACAGCACATCTACAACACCATCCTAACAATATTATCTCTCCCATGCAATCCACATACATCTACAACACTACTACAAAACCATCTTAACAACACCCCACAACACTACAACAGCAACCTAACAACACCCCACAACACTACCTCAACACTGTCCACACACATCTAAACACCCTACAGCACCATCCTAACATCCCACAACACTACTATAACATCATCCTAACAACATCCCACAACATTACTACAACACCATCCCACAACATTACAACACCATCCTAACAACATCCCACAACACTACTATAACACAGTCTTAACAACATCCCACCACACTACAACACTACAACGACATCCCACAACACTACTACAACACCATCCTAACAAGAGTATCTCTCCCATCCTGTCCACAAACATCTGTCACACCAAAGGATGAGAGAGTAATGTGTGTGTGTGTGTGTGTGTGTGTGTGTACCCCTGTTCACTTACCTGAGCGGAGTCAACAGGTACAAATTGGAACCATGGCATCGATGGATTTTAACGTTGCTGAATTCTAAGGTTGCAGAACACTGCAAAAGAAGAAAGAG
>NC_069010.1:5689673-5691572 GCF_001194135.2 Octopus bimaculoides
TATATTATTATTATTATATTATTATTATTATTATTACTATTATTAATCAGGTCGCTGCCGTGAATCGAACTCGGAACCTTGGGGTTAGTAGCCCGTGCTCTTAACCACTACGCCATATGCCCATAATAATATAATAATAATAATAGTAACATCGATAGGAATGAGAACCCAGGTTCGAAATTTCCCCCAAGACACCTGACGAAGGCTGGAGGGTATATCAGCCGAAACGTTGTGTTAACAACAAACAAGATGAGGACAAATATCCGTCAAATGTAAATAATGTAAATAATTCCTCATCTCTTAAATATAGAACTGAAAAGAGGTAATATTGAGGTATTCGGTTTCTTACCAAAGAGGAATAGGCAATTTGAGAAAGACTTGGCTCCTATTTCTACCAGGTCCAGTACCATATTTTATCAAAAAAATCTTATATGGAGCCCCAAGAGTAATATAGACCCCTGAGGATCATATGGACCTCCAAAAGTAATATGGAACCCCTTGAGGGCAATATGGACCCTCGACGACTATATGGAACCCCGATGGCAATATGGAACCTCCGATGGCAATATGGAACCCCCGATGGCAATATAGAACCCCCGATGGCAATATAGGTCCCCCAAGAGCTATAAGCACCTCCCCCAAGGGCTATATGGATCCCCAAGGATAATATGAAACCCTAAAGGCAATATGGACTACCAAGAGCTATATGGACCCCCTAAGGGCAATATGGACCCGGCTGCAAAGAGATGGTAGGGGGGTGCAAAAATACATGTTAGGTAGCAAACATGGAAACTGACCCTTTAATGGCATCCCTGGGAACAATGTGGGCATTTGTAGCAATCCGGCCTCGTTTGAAACTGTTTTCATTTCGAGACTCCTCTCCTACAAGACAAAGAAGACAGGTATAACAAAGAACAAAAAAGAAAAAAAAAAGGTCAAAACATGTAAAAAAAAAAATTAAAAAAAAAAAAACAGTGCTTTTATGTGGCACATCACTCACCGGTGCTTTTTATGTGGCACATCACTCACCAGTGCTTTTTATGTGGCACATCACTCACCGGTGCTTTTTATGCACAGCCAACACCAGTGCTTTTTGTGGAACCAGCACCAATGCTTTTTATGTGGCGCCATCACCAGTGCTTTTTACGTGGTACCATCACCAGTGCTTTTTTATATGACACCATCACCAGTGCTTTTTATGCGGTACCAACACTGGCACATTTTATGTGGCACCAGCATTACTACACACATGATAGGTTTCCAAAACACTTCCCGTTTACCAAATCCACTCACGCGGTTCTGGTTGGTCTGGTGCTATCCTAGAAGTCGTTTGCTCAAGGTGTTGTACAGTGAGACTGAACCTGGAATCATGCAATTGCGAAGCAAACTTCTTACCACACAGCCACACTTGTGTCTTTAATAAAATGAAATGGGAAATGACAGAGAACTCACAATTTTTGAGGAATCAAAGAAAGTAGAGAAAAAAAAAAAGGAAATGGTTCTAAGTACCGAGCATTCTCCAAGAAAGACGTCTTCCGGAAGAAACACAAGCCGAGGGGCCAAAAGGATTAGGGATCAGATTTTCTTTCAGCCAATGGTACAGCGACTGGAGAGGCACAGTTTGACTGCTCTGAAGAGAGATGGGTAAATAATGAAAAAAAAAAGGTTAAGCAAGTCTTTTGGTGAAAGGGGATACATGGAAGGGTTAGGAGATGTTGCTAATGCTCAAGGAAACAACAAACACACTGATGGGAGAATGAAACTCACAACTTCACGGTCGTGAGCTGAATACCATAATAATTAAGCCACTAGAAGAAGAGGAGGAGGAGGAGGAAGAATTGGAAGAGGAAGAAGAAGAAGAAAGGATGAGGAAGAAAGAAGAGAAAAAATAAAGAAAGG
>NC_069010.1:5691582-5692047 GCF_001194135.2 Octopus bimaculoides
AGAAGAAGAAGAAGAAGAAATGAAAAAGATAAATGAGGAGAAAAGAGTTGAAAAAGGACTGTAAGGAAGAAGTTGGAAGAATGTGAAAGAGAAAGAGTAAATACCTTTGAATAGCAAACTTTGGATTTGATTCCTGGAAGTAAGAAAAGGTCTTTGAGATCAATAAAAGTCCTGGAAAAGAAGAAGAAGAAAGAAGAATAAATATATATATGTGAGGGAGATATATTGCTGTGAATGGGTAGTGTGTAAGGTGTTGTTGTGTGTAAGTCAATGAGAGGGTCTGAAGGTGGTTGGTTGATGTGGTAGAAACAACAGCTAGTTCTCTCTAGAAATGCAGCATTCCATCTTGAAAGATGTGGGCATGGTGGTGGGGGGGGGAGATGCAGTCTGAGATGCATTGCGGTTGGAAGAGGAGGAGAAGGAGGCAAAGAAGGAGAGGGAGGGGCAAACAAGGAGAAGGAGGAG
>NC_069010.1:5698093-5698920 GCF_001194135.2 Octopus bimaculoides
CTTTCAGTGTGTGTGTGGGGGGGGTCAATAAAATAAGTACCAGTTACATGCTGGGGTCGATGTAATCGACAATCCCATTCCTCCCAACTTGCTGGCCCTGTGCCAAAATTTAAAACCATTATTATTATCATCATTATTATTATTATTATTATTATTATTATTATTATTATTATTAGGGCAGTGAGCTGACAGAATCATTAGCACACCAGACTCCTCTCTTGAAAAAATGCCAGCCTTGTGCCAAAATATGAGACCGATATTTGTTCAACTAAAAAAAACCCTTCAAAGTGGTGCCCCAGCATGGGCGTAGTCCAATGACTGAAATAAGTAACAGAGAAAAGATAGGAAGCGAAACCTGGTGACTCACCTGATTCTGGGGAAGCCCAGCTCTCCTTTGTTCTTGGCATAGGCTAAACTCTTCTTAATACACTGTTCAAGGAATAAAGCAGAACATTTTATTAGATTAGGGATCAAGGTTACAGTTGTAGGTATGAGTATATAAATGAGGGGGTGCAGAAAAGTTCCTGGCTTTAAGGATGTCGCTAAACACGTGGTTGGAGGCCCAACCTTCAGAGTTTTTTTACAGGGGTTAGAAAAACTGAAGGACTGCTGCAATAAGTGTGTTGAATCTGCAAGGGGTATATGTTGAATAAAATCATAATTGACTGATCCTCCTGTACCCAAAACCAGGAACTTTTCAGCACCCCCTCATATGTGGAACACTGTGGGAGTGTGACTATGTGCATGTGGATGTGTGTTCATATAACTCTATGCATGTGTGTTGGAGGCGCAATGGCCCAGTGGTTAGGGCAGCGGACTCGCGGTCA
>NC_069010.1:5699020-5700111 GCF_001194135.2 Octopus bimaculoides
GGAACCCTCGTCGTCGTAAGCGACGGAGTGCCAACAACAACAAAATGCATGTGAGTGTGTGTGTGTGTGTGAATTTATCCATGCGAACATTGTTTAACAGTCATATATACTCACATTCGTTGAGAGGCGCGTGGGTGGAGGGATGGACAAGGTGCCGTAGTTGAAAGGTTCGGCCCTCACCCAAATGTAAAACGGTGGCACAGACGTCTGGGTGGATGACGACGACCCGGTCACCTTGGTAGCCATAACTGCCTAACTGCAACCCAGTGAACGAGAAGACATCAGCTAGTGTACATAACTTCCTCCAGGGGTGCTGCAAACAGAAACAAAGAAACAACAGTTAAAATATTCAACAAGGGTTCCGAAAAGGAAGGGTTTAGACATGTGGAACCCAAAATCATCACTGTCATCATCAGCCTTTAACATCTATTTTCCATGCTAGCATGAGATGGACGGTTTGACTAGAGCTGGCAAGCTGTGGAACTGCAGAGTCCTGTTGCCAGACATAGGGTGTTCCAGCAGGCAGCCTCTTGACCCAGGGCAGCACAACCTCCTCCAGGCACTTTGATGTAGGCCTCTGTGTTGAGTCTGAGGCCATGTACCTGTTGACAACCAAAGGTTTCTATCTCTCTCCAAGTGAAAGGAAGATTGATTGTATGAACGGATGACATTAACAACATTTCCAAATAGGCTTGCTGTCAGGAAATATAATTATTTATACACACACACACACACACATATATATATATATGGCAAGTGAAAAGACATTCGAGCGAGATCGTTGTCAGTGCCGATGGACTGGCTCCTGTGCAGGTGACACGTAATACACCATTTCAAGCGTGGCCTTTGCCAGTAAGACATTCGAGCAAGATCGTTGCCAGTACCTGCCTGACTAGCCCTCGTGCCGGTGGCACGTAAAAGCACCCACTACACTCTCGGAGTGGTTGGCGTTAGGAAGGGCATCCAGCTGTAGAAACTCTGCCAGATCAGATTGGAGCCTGGTGCAGCCATCTGGTTTCACCAGTCCTCAGTCAAATCGTCCAACCCATGCTAGCATGGAAAGCGGACGTCAAACGACGATGATGATGATG
>NC_069010.1:5700815-5702209 GCF_001194135.2 Octopus bimaculoides
AAACCAATGGTCATTCTATGACCGGCCATAACATTTAACTACTTGGAAAAATATATATTACAGCTCTAATACTTATAGAGTGTGGTTCCGTTTCGGGCAAAGGTAAAGAATGCGCACACCCGGTGTTTACAGTTAAGGCTTTTCTTAGGCCAAAAAACGGGTGGTGTACGTATTCTTTACCTCCACCCTTTTTCGTATATACGAACTGCTAATTATATATATATATATATGCCGATCTTTCGGTACGAGTTCCTAGTGTAATTTGAACAGTACAACTATGCATTATGCAACAAGGGTTATACATACGTATGTTTGTGTGTACATGCGCGTGTGTGTGTGTGTGTGTGTTAGTACCCGCTACCGCTTGACAACCAGCGCTGGTTTGTTTACGTTCCTGTAACATAGCGGTTCAGTTAAAGCAACCTATTGAATCAGTGCCAGGCTTTTTTTAAAAAATGGCACTGTCACAATAAATACTAGGAGTCGAATATTTATTCGGCTAAACGCTTCAAGGCGGTGCCCCAGCATGGTCGCAGTCCAGCGACTGAAACAAAGTAAAAGATATACTTAAGGAGATATATAAACTCCTCGCGTGCATGTATTTATATAATATATATATATATAATACATATATATAAGAACAGATCGGGGTACTTACAAAGATCTATATCGTCCTTGTGTCTATAAAACAACAACAGAACTGGGTGTCGGGATAAGAGAGGTGCCGATTTCGAGTGAATGACTTGAATTGTTGTTAACATGTGTTGTCTCTGTCGGAAATATATATATATACAAACTGTCAGTTGGTTCTTTGTCTTTGTTCAGCTGAAATCAGCCCCCCAAAAAATCATTCGTTGTCCGACAACAAACAAAAGATGGACGGAAATGGTTGAAAGGAAAGGGAGAGTACTCTGTTTAGTAAATAGTTATCTCCCCCTTGAATTTAATTCAAGATTTATGGTGGTCGTAGAGGTGGTGGTGGGTTAGCAGAAATGCTATGCTAACGCACCCATTTTTTTTTACTTATGGGCCCCTTTCGATTACTATTTTATTCTGGTGGAACCCCCCCTACCCCACCGTAGCCATTCGATGTTTAAAAACTAGTTTTATAGAAGCTTCTTTCAAAATTCCTATTTTGTTTTTTTTTTTGAGGGTTTTTTTTTTACACACTTTTGTTAGGGAGGGCATCCAGTTGTTAAAAAAAAAACCCTGCCAAAACAGACTGTGGAGCCTGGTGCAGTCTTCTGCCTTGCCAAACCCACTCAACTTTCTTTTCAGCTCACGACAAGACCTACACACACACGCACGCGCACGCGCGCGCGCACACAAAACCACATGCAAACACGCACAAAGAAACAAATAAGTTATTGGTGAAAACAAAAACAAAAAAATGT
>NC_069010.1:5702219-5704137 GCF_001194135.2 Octopus bimaculoides
TAACCCTAACCCTATTCCTAACCATAACCCTAACCCTAAACACGTATTCATTTGCACACGCGGGTTAGGGATAGGGTTAGGGTTAGGGACAGTGTTAGGGTTAAGGTTAGGGTTAGGGATAGTGTTAGGGTTAGGATCGACCACTCAAGACTAGCTAGCGCGACAGCGCGACTGCGCGTTCGGGTCCGCGCTGCTTTAGTAGTACCTAAATTGTCACCATTTTATATTTTTAATTTCGTACACGCGGATTGTTTGTTTTTCATCTTGTCGACGGCACAGTATAGTAGGATCAGTTGGGCACTGTCTGTGAGAAAAGCAGCACCATGACGCAATTCTGTACGATCATTCCAGAATGTTTGGGTGTCATTCTGAGTATAGTGTAATCTTAAGACATGTACTGAGAGTGATAAAAATCAAACGTCCAGTCAGCATCATGGTGTCTGGAGTGATCACTAATGATGGCAAAGATATGCCTTCGTTCATCTTCCCCACAGTGACCTACATCAAGTGCTTGAAGGAGGTAGTGCTGCCCTGGGCCAAGAGGTTGGCTGCTGAAAGACCCTACGTCTGGCAACAGGTCTCTGCACTATGCTACACAAGCAGGAGAACCCAGTCATGGCTGTCAGACAATTTCTGCGACCACACCAACCCTAACATCTGGCCACCTAACTCCCCAGACTGCAACCCCCTTGATTATCATGTGTATGGGGCACAGTTGAGCGAGAGACCAACAAAACTCCCTGTAACACCAGAGATGAACTGAAGACAAAGATTATTGCAGCATTTACCAACTTTAAGAAGGAGACTGTCCAGAAATGTTGCAGGAGATTCCGAAGTCGTCTGGAGGCCGTGGTTGAAGCCAATGGCGATTTTATTGAATAAATTTACTCTTTAGTATTTCAAGATATTTTTATGTAATTTTGGTAAATATATTTATTAAAATGAGATGTCAGCGTTATTTTCATTTTTGCGTAATTTAGACGACAGTTTATTTACCGCACCCTCTTTGCGTGTGTCTGTGCGCGCGCGCGCGTTTATGCGTGTGCGTATGTGTGTGGTCGAGTCTGCGTCCGCATGTGTGTTTGATCGTTCGACCCATTCGTGGACATGAAACACAATGGGTGGACGTATGAGTGCATTCGTACTAAAGTGCGCGTGCGCGTGCGCGAGCCAGTGAGCGACCATGTTTCGGCTGAGTACGAAAACTGGCGAAAAAAATAGATAAAACAGAACAATTTTCGTTTTCAAAATAGTTTGACGTATAACATAATAATATAGCTATACAGAATTATATGAAATTTAGTGTGATAAACAAGTTTGGGACGGCTATCGATGGATACTTCCACGTTTCCCGCTGAAAGTAGTGTCGTCTGCTAAATTTTCGGAATATATTTTCCCACATTCTACTTCGTCTTGGGAAAAAAAAAACAAAAGAAAGTAATCCTTCGGAGATGGTAGCACGAGTTTTGCGTGATAACCAAGTTTGCGACGGCCACCGATGGATACTCTTGGACATGAAAGACAATGGGTGGACGTGTGGGTGCATTCGGACTAAAGTGTGCACGCGCGAGTCTCGTGCTACCATCTCCGAAGGATGGTCTTTTTGTTTTGTTTTTTCCCCCAAGACGAAGTAGATTGTGGAAAATATATTCCGAAAATTAAGCAGACGACACTACTTTCAGCGGGAAACGTGGAAGTATGCATTGATGGCCATCCCAAAATTTTATATAATTCTGTATAGCTATATTATTATGTTATAGGTCAAACTATTCATTTTTTTCTTCATATTCGTTCCCAGCAAGTTGTTTTACACCTATTACTCTTTTACTTGTTTCAGTCAGTTGACTGCGGCCATGCTGGAGCACCTCCTTTAGTCGAGCAAATCGACCCCAAGACTTATTCTTTATAAGCCTAGTAC
>NC_069010.1:5707595-5708312 GCF_001194135.2 Octopus bimaculoides
ATATATATATATATATATAAAGGAGACCACTAGGTGGACTGTTAATGTGCTATATATATATATATATATACATACATACATACATACATACATACATACACACACACACACACACATATATATATATATATATATACATATCTATATACATATATATACACATATACATATATATGTACATATATATACACATATACATATATATGTACATATATTTACATATATATATGCACACATATATAAGTAGATATATATACATCTATACACACTTATATATATACAAATACATACATACATACATACACCTACATACATACATTCATATATATATATATATGTGTGCGTGTGTATATATACACACAAACACATATATGCAGTCAAAATTTATATATTTATAAACAGTCTGTTATATACACTTTCCATTTATACACAAATATACATTCCTCTATATACAATCTTTAGTTTATACACAATCTACCATCATACAATATTCATTTTCTTCTGTTGATATAGTCATCACCTATATAACATTATTCTGTTAATAAATACAATATAATTACAATATTCACTTATATATACATTCTTCTATTTATATAGCCTCCACTTATGTACAGTCATCTATTTATACAGTCTCTTACCCATATATGCAGTTCTGTTTATATAACTTCTTTTTAAATACTGTCTTGTATATATATATATATATATATATATATATAT
>NC_069010.1:5709027-5710947 GCF_001194135.2 Octopus bimaculoides
TATATATATATATACTTTTATATATACCTATTGTTTTAAGGGAATTTCATTCTTTAAAAATACCAGGTATTGAACCAGTATTTCCTTGGATGCACCTGTCCCTTGACAAGGTTAACATATCCTCTAATTAAATTTATGTATGGTTAGAGCATCGGGCTCGCAATCGTGAGGTAGTGACTTTGATTCCCAAACCAGGCTGTGTGTTGTGTTCTTGTGTTGTTCAGTAGAAAAGAACTGCGACGTCACTGGTACCAAGCAGTATCGGACCCTTTGCCTTTCTTTTGGATAACATCAGTGGCATGGAGAGGGGAGGTTGGTATGCATAGGCAATTGATGGTCTTGCATAAACAACCTTCACCTGGGTGCAATTCTATGGTCATTCATGACCAAAAGGGGTCTCTACCCTTTTTACTTATATATATGTGTGTATATATAGGGTGCAATGGGTAAATTGTTGCCGTTTCATATTTTTAATTTCGCGCATGTGCCTCGTTTGTTTTTGATTTTGTCGACTACACAGTATAGTAGGATCACTTGGACACCGTCTGTGAGGAAAAACTGCACCATGATGCAATTCACTCTGCCAGAAATTTGGAATTGGCATGCTGTATTGCTTGGCATTTACACCAGAAGCTCCAATACGAACATTTCAAAATGTTTGGGTGTCAATTTGAGGACAGTGCAGAGGATTCAGAAAGAGTTGGATGAGTCTAACAGTGATTACGAAGGTACAGCAGCTTGAGGAACTCACTCTGGCCATTCTGATAAGAAAACAAGCTCCTGAATTTGTTGGTGAGATCCAAGCCATGATTGACAACAATCCCTCCAAGTCAGCCAGGTCCATAACCAGGGACATGGGAGTGTCTGAGTTTTGTATTAGGTACGTAGTGCATGAAGACATTCGGTATTCCTCATACAAGATGAGAAAGGGCCAAGGATAGACTGTGCTATGAAGCTTTTGAACAAACTCAAGCATCCCCTCCAACCGAACATGCTTTGGTTTTTCTCACACGAGAAAAATTTCTGCCAAGGTCAAATGGAGAACACACAGAACAACCATTGGCTTGCCGTGTCCCCAAAACATGTATCGAGAATGATGAAAATCAAACATCCAGTTAACATCAAGGCGTTTGGAGTGATCTCTAGTGATGGCAACGTTATGCCTCCATTCATCTTCCTACATGGCCTCAGACTCAACTCAGAGGCCTACATCAAGTGCCAGGTGGAGGCAGTGCTGCCCTGAGTCAGGAGGGTGGCTGCTGTGAGACCCTATGTCTAACAACAGGACACTTCGCCATGCCGCACAAGCAGGAGAACCCAGTCGTGGCTATCAGACAATTTCTGCGACCACACCACCCCTAACATCTGGCCACCTAACTCCCCGGACTGCCACCCCGTTGATTATTACGTGTGAGGCACAGTTGAACGAGAGACCAACAACACTCCTTGTAACACCTAAAGCGAACTGAAGACATGTTGCAGGAGATTCCGAAGTTGTCTGGAGGCCGTGGTTGAAGCCAATGGCGATTTTATTGAATAAATTTACTATTTACTATTTCAAGATATTTTTATGTAATTTTGGTAAATATATTTATTAAAAGGAGATGTCAATGACTAAAAATTCTTCAAGGTGGTGCCCCAGCATGGCCGCAGTCTAATGACTGAAACAAGCAAAGGGTAAGATGTACAAAGATATGAATATTTTAGGATATCAAAATTTACAGTGATTACTTCCCTTTGTCCATTAATTTTTTCCTCTCATCCCATTTTGGTTCCATATAAAATCTTTGGCAAAATTCTGCTTTAAGTACCCCGTATGACCCCTCCACCTCATAAGGTTTTTTTTTTATTTTTTATTTTTGGAACTTTCAGAAAATTCTTGTGAATTTGTGATCTATACACTGGAATTCATACAATTAT
>NC_069010.1:5711299-5712186 GCF_001194135.2 Octopus bimaculoides
GTTTAAAAGAGTTCCAACACTGTCTGTTTTTTTATGTTTTATTTATATTCCTGCAAAACCAATGTGGGATATAGAATATGGAATATACAATATATAATATAAAATAAAAATGGATGGTACAATGAAATAAAGTATTGAATGTCTTATTGAATATATGGAATATGTCTTATTGAATAGATGAAATATTGAGTGTTCAATATAAAGGATTAAATATATAAAGGCGAATACGTATTTTCTATACCTTGTGGTATTTCAGGCAGTGGCGGACTGGATCTAAAAATATTGGCTGCCAGGAGACTAAGGGGGCCCACACACACCCACAACTACAAACAATGCTATAATTTAATTTTTCTTTTTTTTTTGTTATAAGTATTCTTTCCAACTGTCGACAAACACAGCCAGTCTGAAATAATTAATACATTCTTCCAGGAATGAATTTTAAAATTCTCAATCTTAAGGGGATACTAACATAGGCCCCCGTATCCGAATTCTAATGGTGCAGGAGCCCACTTGCCATCGGACAAGCTGGCAACCTGGACAGTCCGCCACTGCATACAGGGTGTCCCAGAATTAGCTTTTTATTTGAACGAAATTGGACAAATTTTAAATAAACTAAGACACTCCATCGAAGAATATCTGAAGAAGGAATTGTAATTCCGAAATATCATCGGACTATAGATAACCAAATTACAACAGGTATATAGTCTATTTTTTGTTCTATAGTGCATTGTTGTACCATTCAAAACTTTCTATTCTTTACTGAATTATATGTTTATTATTTGATTATCATACCAAAACAAAATAGATTTATAAATTTTACATCAAAACTTTATTGAAAATTTTCAACATGGGCTCCATCTGTATCCCTGCAAATGTCAAATCTATCC
>NC_069010.1:5712782-5718464 GCF_001194135.2 Octopus bimaculoides
CATTCGAGCATGGTCAATGCCAGTGGCACATAAAATGCACATAAAATGTATAGGGTTGCCCAAAAGTAGGGTTACATTTATCATGTCAGCACTTCAAATTTCTTTGTATGTTTGTATGCCTGTGTTTGTCCGCCAAACATCGCTTGACATAGCAGTTCGGCAAAAAGAGACCGATAGAATAAGTACTAGGCTTACAAAGAATAAGTCCTGGATCGATTTGCTCGACTAAAAAAAAAAAAGGTGGTGCTCCAGCATGGCCGCAGTCAAATGACTGAAACAAGTAAAAGAGGGACGCTGGTCGATCGCGGAATTACTCCTTTTTGCTAGCTGAATGAACTGGAATAACATGAAACGAAGTGTTTTGCTCAAGAATACAACGCATCGCCCAGCCCAGGAATCGAAACCACTATCTTACTATCTCGAGTGCAACGCTTTACCGACTAAGCCACGCGCCTCCACAATGACGACGATGGTGGTGGTGGTGGTGGTGGTAATAATGGTGATGCAAAGGATCAAGTTTCGAAACCGTAATGTTGGCAAAAATTTTCAAATGTTTACTTGTGGGGAAACGTATGAACATAAATCTACACATTATTGCTCTAGTGTTCTTCCGTAGTAAACACCCGCACAGTGAACACGCTGTAAATTTAAACACGTTTTATTTCGGAATTTAATTATTCATTATATATACGAGGGATTTAATTAAATTTTCCCCTAATTTAAGATAACAAGCAATTAGTTTATTCGTTTAATTTTTTTTTTTCATCCGTTAAGATTAAAGCTTCAAGTTATTTATCATTTCTGCTTATCGTCTGCCGGGTTTCCAGGACGTCTGTCTATTTATAAAGGAGGAAGTGGGGGGAAAAGAAGCGTATATTATTAAGTGCGTTTCACTTATACTTCCGCTTTCGCTAACGTGTCTATTTTTTAAATTTATTTTTATTTTAAAAAATTACAAGAACCAAATGTTTTAAATAAAAAAAAAGAAACATTATTTGTGCTGTTTACGATTCATGCCGAGCATCACTAACAACTTTTTGAAAAAGCGGCATGAACGACGACGCTCACAGTCTTAATTTATGTCCCGTCATTTTGAAATATTTTACTCCTTTTGCTTAATTTATTTAAATTTTAATTTGTCCAGTTGCTTATTTAATTTTACATGCACATATATTATGGTATTTAATCTATCTTTATTTCATGTTTACAACACCGTGATGGAGTGACGCGTTGCGTTTCATTAACTGCAGAGTATATACATCCACCGGCTGTGTCACTAACACTGCTCTTCCTCCTACTCCCATTTATTACCCTCCTCCTTCATCATCATTATCATCATCATCATCATCATCTTTTCTACTTCCAATTCTTCTTCTTCTTTCTCTTTTCTTTCTTCTTCTTTCTTTTTCTTCTTTCTTTCTCTTTTCTTTCTTTCTTTTTCTTCGTCTTTCTTTCTCTTTTCTTTCTTCTTCTTCTTCTTCTTCTTCTCCTCTTCCTTCCAAAGCTTCTCTAGCTCTCTTTCTCTCTCCACACACTCACCTTTACATACCATTTTCTTTCATCCGTCTTTCTCAAGAAACTACAGTCTAATCTAGCTTGTAAACGGGGGCCACAATGCGGTACAGCACACCAAGCTGTAAATAGTTGCCACAGTGAGGTTCAGTCTACCCAGCTGTATACAGGTGCCACAGTGAGCTAACTGATCCCTCGCTAGTGACCAGAAGGGGGGATGGGGCCGTCCACTCAGCCAATATGCTGCTATGGGTGCCACTGGACGACGGACTCTAGTGATGATGTTATTCCACCCTTTCCAATCCATGGTGCTGGCCTTAGCGTGTTTAAGGTTGAGGTGCTGTGACATCAGGTCTTCCTCAATTTGTTTCACCCATGTCTTCTTTGGTAGTGGAAGTGCGTAGCTTAGTGGTTATGGTGTTGGACTCATAACTGTAAGATTGTGGTTTCGATTCCTGGATCAGGTGAAATAATGATGATGATGATAATAATAATAATAATAATAATAATAACATTAATAATAATAACAAGACCACTCAGAGAACGCAAACCTCTGCCAAGGCATCACCAACGTTTTCTCAATGATTAACCAGGGATGATTTTTAAAATGAAAATATCTGAAATAAACTTGACTGCTCTCACAAACGAGAATACTAAAAATGAACCCCACCACTCTCAAAAATTAAGTTAAAAAAGGCAGAAAAATAATCCAGAATCCTTATCTGGTACCAGATCAATCCCAAAATCTAATTAGTTCATGCCAGTCACGAGGCCAAACATCCCTGAAAGTTTCATCCGAATCTATCCAACGGTTCTTGAGATAATTGACTCATCCCCTCCCCCAAAATTGCTGCCCTTGTGACATAATTTGAAACCCTTAAAAGGGGTGAGCTGGCAGAATTGTTAGCACACCAGGCGAAATGCTTTGTGGTATTTTGTCTGCTGCTATGTTCCACCAAGGTTGACTTTGCCTTTCATCCTTTTGGGATTGATTAAATAAGAGCCAGTTATGCACTGGGGTCGATATAATCGACTTAATCCATTTGTCTGTCCTTGTTTGTCCCCGCTATGTGTAGCCCCTTGTGGGCAGTAAAGAAATAAGAATTGTTAATACACCAGGTGAGATGCTTTGTGGTATTTTGTCTGCTGCTATTTTCCACCAAGGTTGACTTTGCCTTTCATCCTTCCGGGATTGATTAAATAAGTACCAGTTATGCACTGGGGTTGATTTAATTGACTTAATCCCCTCCCCCAAGCTGCCCTTGTACCAAAAATTTGAAATCATTATTAGTCTGTCTGTCATTAACAATGACCATGGTCATCACATGAGAGAAGACGGGGTATGTGTCTGGCTGTAGCCAATCAGTTTGATGCAGGCTCAGAAGGCTCTGCTGTAGGTTGGGCATTGGTGGTCTGTTGGGACAGAAGGTAAGGAGATGGCTTTAGAGCAGTACTCTGCAAACTTTTTTTTTTTTTACTTATGGTACACTTATATTCTTTTTAAAATTCACCAGATCAAATTCTAATATAATTTTAACTTGCACCATCTGGAGGAATTTCAACCATGTTTTGTGGTCTGCTACCACAACAGCTCCTTTATAGGATCCAGTTAGCTCAAGACATCATCAGGAGGAACCACGTCCGGTTTCGGCCCCTACTCCTCTACCGTTTTGACGTGGCGGGGCACCCCCTTTCGGAGGTGTCTTCAGCTCTGGTGTTGGGTGCATGTCTTCTTTCACTGTTTGTGACTGTTCTAATTCAACTGTGGAATGTAGCAAATTTGTAGGTATTTGTAGCAAATTTAGATAAGAAAGAAATATCCTGTATTTAAATAGACTCCAGCAAAGAAGATTTGAAGAAGGAATTGTAATTCCGAAATATCATCGGACTATGGATAATCAAATTACAACAGGTATATAGTCCATTTTTTGTTCTATAGTGCATTGTTATACCATTCTAAACTTTTTATTCTTTATAAACAATATACAATGCTTCAAGCGAACTACAATACTCTTTTTTTTTTTTAGTGTTACGAGAAAACAAAGTTAGGATAGGGCACAAATGTGTAGGTATGCCTTATAAATGGAGTATTTATTTACAAATGTTTTGTAATAAATCCACTTGCATCAGAGAACAGCCAAAGACTGTGTACCATAAAAAAAAATTACTGGAAATGCTAAACAAATGAACCACGATAGCAGCAATAAATCATTATCCTTCTGGTCTACCGTAGTTTTCTCTATTCCTACAGCGAAGCCGAACCTCGAACTACAACTTCCGGGGACAACTTTTCGGCCATCTTTGACGACGGCTGTCGTTTATAATAAAGCTTCCTCTCTCTATTTCTCTCTTATAGGCTGTCCCTCTCTCAACGTGTCTTACGTGGCATTAGCTGCAAGAATCTATCTTGTTCCTTGTTTCCGCCATCACCTCCCCCCCATTTCTTTTCCTGCTCTCTCTCATAACGATCAGCAATTGGCCTGCCAACCATTTGACCGTTTCACGTTCTAGTCCAGCTGATCTTGGCTCAATAATTCAACCATGGATACTCTCTTCTCCTACCTGTTTGTGTTGTCACTTACGGTCTTTCTACCGCAGTCAACACTCGGTTATTTCGTCAACATTGACGCCCATGCCGAAGAATGCTTCTTTGACAAAGTAGCGTCCGGCACCAAGATGAGTCTCATGTTTGAGGTGGCCGAAGGCGGATTCTTGGACATCGATGTCAAGGTAAACTATATCACATTCTTCCTCTGTCTCTGAGTATTTATATATATATACATGCTTTTCTCTATTTGTGATCTCTCTGTAGTTGTCATTAAGCACTTCTTATAACAAGCAGAATATTATTATTATGGAGGCGATCTGGTTGGATCGTTAGATCACCGGGCAAAATACTTAGCGGCATTTCTTCCGATTACATTCTAAGTTCAAATCCTGCCGAGGTCGACTTTGCTTTTCCTCCTTTCGGGGTCAGTAAAATAAGCACCAGTCTATGTATGATCGACAAGCCCTGTTTCCATAAAATGAACCGACAGTAGAAAACAAATTATGAAGGCCACGAGCTTGGTCAGTCTTTATATTGACCGAACAGAATCGTTGGTGCGTCGAACAAAATTGCTTAACGGCATTTCTTCCCATCTCTTTTACATTCTATATTCGAATAGCACCGAGGTCAACTTCATCTGACATCGTTTTGGTAGTCGATAAAATATCAGTTTAACACCGGGGTCGATGTTATGGACTAACCCCCTCCCCTCAAAATTGCCTGATTTGTGCCAACATTTCAACCCATTATTATTACTGATCTGGTTCTGAACCGGGGTCCATATGGCCCTCGGAAGTCACTAATAAGACTTCGCTACTTCTGATTTCGCGAAATATTTTTTAACAAATACATGATTTTTTGTAAAACATCGAATAGTTAGGAGGATTCCATCAGAGTAAAATAGAAATCGAAGGGATCCATAGGGAAAAGAAAATACAAGATGATTGAGAAACACTTGAGAGTGTCAGACAAAATGCTTTGCAACATATGTTCTGTATCTTTACGTTCGTGGTTCGATTCCCGTTGAGGTCAAATTTGTCTTTCATTCTTCCTGCATCGGGAAAATAATACTAAATAAAAGGCACTACTTAAATACAGAGGCCCCGATGCATCTACATAACGATATAAAGGGGAGAGTTAGTTTTTAGGGTTACAGTATCTCTGTAGTTGTCATTAAACACTTAGAACAAGCAGAATATTATTATTATTATTATTATGGAGGCGTGCTGGTAGGATCGTTAGGGTGCCGGACAAAATACTTAGCGGCATTTCTTCCGACTCTGTTACATTCTGAGTTCAAATCTTGCTGAGTTCAACTTTGCTTTTTCGTCCTCCCGGGGTCAGTAAAACGAGCACCAGTCGTGCATTTGGGTCTATACTCGACAAGCCCCATTTCCACAAAACGATCCGACACTAGACAAATTATTATGAAGGCCTTACACGTCCACACAGCGTACATTTTATTATTATTATTATTATTATTATTATTATTATTATTATTATGACTCCTCTACCAAAGAGATGAATGGACAAGGTCGAATTTAAATCGCAAAGAGTTCAAATCCTGCCTGAGTCAATTTTGCCTTTTATCCTTTCAGGGTGGTTAAAATAAAGTACCAGTT
>NC_069010.1:5718523-5719672 GCF_001194135.2 Octopus bimaculoides
CCCGATGCGAAAAAATTGTTTGCCTTGTGCCTAAATCGGAAATATTATATGTGTATGTGTGTATATATAGATATGTATGTATGTATATATGTATGTATGTGTGTATATATAATGTATGTATGTGTATATATATAATGTATGTATATATATATATATGTTTATATGTATGTATATATATATATATATATATATATAAAAACAAATAGTAAATGAGTATATGCATATATACGTACAGGTATGTGCATACCGACATCCACCTGTATGTATAGGTGCATATC
This sequence comes from Octopus bimaculoides, assembly GCF_001194135.2. Classification (NCBI taxonomy): domain Eukaryota; kingdom Metazoa; phylum Mollusca; class Cephalopoda; order Octopoda; family Octopodidae; genus Octopus; species Octopus bimaculoides. The sequence continues at coordinate 5,718,802 of NC_069010.1, forward strand.
TGGGTACAGGACATTGCAAACAAAACGTAGACGAGAAAACACACAAGCCACATAGAGAACATTCTTCTTCATCAGCTACCCCCGTTTTAACACCGGCGTTTCGAATATATGTATATATATATATGTAAATGTGTAGGTGGGTGCATTTGTTCTTAACTTTGTTTTGTGAGAATTCTTGGTGTGAAATCATGTGTTTGAAACATTCGTATCTCGGGAGTGTCTGTCTGTGTGTCTCCCCCCACCCCCACCCCCCTTGTACGTGCATAGTTACTGACCAAAATGACTTGGTGATCGTGGCTGCATTTTCTTTCATTTTCCAACCCCTCGTTTTTGTGTTCCCTAAAGCAAAATTTCCTGGATGCCTCTTTCTTTTGTTTATCCACTCACCTCTGTGTGTGTGTGTGCGTGTATATAAATATATATACGAAGAGGTGCTGAAAAGTTCCTGGCTTTTGGGTAAAAGAAAATACAGAAGGATAATTTAATAATGATTTTAATCAACATATTCCTGTTTCAGATTCACACACTTACTGCAGCAGTCGTATACTATTAATGACATCAGGTAGCCGAATGCTGTGGAGGGGCTTTAGATGGCATACTACAAGGTGTGCGAAGGGGTGCTGGAAAGCCTCTTGCTTTAAGGGTATCATGAAAGGCCTGGTTGGAGGCCCAACCTTCTGACTTCTTTTACAAGGCTTAAAAAAACTGAAGGACCGCTGCTATTAGTCTGTGAATCTGAAAGGGGAATTATGTAGAATAAAATCGTAATTAACTGATCCTCCTGTATTTTCTTTAACCCAAAGTCAGGAAATTTTCTACACTCCCTCATATATGTATGTATGTATATGTATATATATATATATATATATAT
>NC_069010.1:5720434-5721365 GCF_001194135.2 Octopus bimaculoides
ATATATATATATATATATATATATATATATATATATATATACAGTAATCACTCGCCATATCATGGTTCACCTATTGCGCCCTCAGTTCATTGCAGATTTTTCTGGCTATCATCATCATCATCATCGTTTAACATCCGCTTTCCATGCTAGCATGGGTTGGACGATTTGACTGAGGACTGGCATGCCAGAAGGCTGAACCAGGCTACAATCTGATCTGGCAGAGTTTCTACAGCTGGATGCCCTTCCTAACACCAACCACTCCGGGAGTGTAGTGGGTGCTTTTAAGTGCCACCCGCATGAAGGCCAGTCACATGAGGGCTGCATGAGCATTTGGTTGATACTGTATTTACCACTAAACACATTATAGCTACATGAAATAAAGTGTCTTGTTCGGACATTTTCCAGGAAATGAACTTAAGGTCTTTAGATTGTGAGCCTAACATCTTAAAGTCACCCTTAAAGGCCCAGTAAAAATATCCAGGACATTACAGCTGGAGGAGAAGAGAAAGAGAGAGAGCGGGCAGCACGAAGATGTAGCTGGTACTGCATTTACTGCTAAGTACACAGGGAACAGAAAATAAAGTTTCTTGTTTAAGGAGACAATGGGCTGCATGTTCCAGGAATTGAACTTGTGAGCTTGAGATTCTGACGGATATTTGTCCTCATCTTGTTTGTTGTTAACACAACGTTTCGGCTGATATACCCTCCAGCCTTCGTCAGGTGTCTTGGGGAAATTTCGAACCTGGGTTCTCATTCTTGTCGATGTTACTATTATTATTATTATATTATTATTATTACGAGCTAGTTTTTGATGGAGTTTCTCTATATGTCTCCAATGAAGTCTAATGTCGGCTCCATACCGATTAGATAATACAGTTCTATATTTAAGAGATGAGGAATTATTTACATTATTTACATTTGACGGATATTC
>NC_069010.1:5721931-5723096 GCF_001194135.2 Octopus bimaculoides
ATTGTGAGTGTTTATTGAGCGAAAACACCTAAGGCTCCACGAGGCTCCGGCAGGGGATGGTGGCGAACCCTGCTGTACTCTTCCACCACAACTTTCTCTCACTCTTTCTTCCTGTTTCTGTTGTGCCTGTAATTCAAAGGGTCGGCCTTGTCACAGTCTGTGTCACGCTGAATATCCCCGAGAATTACGTTAAGGGTACACGTGTCTGTGGAGTGCTCAGCCACTTGCACGTTAATTTCACGAGCAGGCTGTTCCATTGATCGGAATCAACTGGAACCCTCGACGTCGTAAGCGACGGAGTGCCAACATACAACAGTGAGGTTGTGTGACTAATATCTTAAAATTACCCTTGGCCCAGCAGAAGATCTGGAGCATCACAGCTGGAAGGAAAGAGAGAGAGAGTTGTACCAGTGCTTGGTTGGTGTTAATTTTTCCAGCTAAATAGACTGGAACAATCTAAAATAGAATACCTTGATCGAGGAAACAACCTGCTTTTTATTCCAGGAAATTGTGAGCTATGCAGCACACCTCTCTCTCTCTCTCTCTCACACACACACACACACCTGTAGCCATCTGTTTGATGGCATTTAGTTTCAGGGTGACGCTGTAATTGCCATGTGGAGACACGTGGTGTGGATTGTGACGTTGACAGGCTGTTAATTCACACAGTAAAAGACAAACTAAATGTTGTCGAGAGGGCAAAAAGTAACATCTGTCTTGGATAATTACATGGACTAAATAACAAAATAACAGCTGGGTTGGAAGAGGGAGTTTATTGATTTTGTATATTAATATATATATGTTGTATGTATATTTGCATGTCTCAGTTTGTACATACATACATGTACATACTGGAGGCACATAGCCTAGTGGTTAGAGCGCTGGACACGCGGTCGAGGTATTGTAGGTTCGAATCTCAGACTGAGCGATGTGTGTGTTTATGAGCGAAACACCTAAGCTCTACACGGCTCCGGCAAAAGTGGGTTTGAATCTCAGACTGAACGATGTGTGTGTTTATGAGCGAAAACACCTAAGCTCCACGCGGCTCCGGCAGAAGGTAATAACGAACTTCTGCTGACTCTTTCGCCACAACTTTCTCTAATTCTTTCCTCCTGCATCTAGCAGCTCTCCTGCGACGGGTTGGCGTCCCATCCAGGTGGGGAAC
>NC_069010.1:5723314-5724611 GCF_001194135.2 Octopus bimaculoides
ATATATATTACCATATATATATCATCATCATCATCGTTTAACGTCTGCTTTCCATGCTAGCATGGGTTGGACGATTTGACTGAGGACTGGTGAAACCGGATGGCAACACCAGGCTCCAGTAATATATATATATATATATATATATGTAAGTAACTGGGACTTCTGGCAAATTGCTGTGCTTGAGAAGGTACGTCAAGCTAAGTGAAATCGTGGTCGCGGATGACCTAAGAATGGCACCTGTGCTGGTGACACACAAAAAAGCACAAATGCCGGTGATACATTAAGAGCACCCATGTTGGTGCCACATGAGTGCCAGTGACATTTAAGAGGCACTTGGGCTGGTGATACATATGTATGAGTGTGTGTGTATTCTTTTATTCTTTTAAGCCATTTGACTGCAGCCATGCCTTAAAGGGATTCTTTTAGGCAAAAGAAATCAAGCTATACATTTGATGTTATCTCATCTCTCATCCCTTTCTCTATCATTTTCTTGCTTCTATCTTTCTCTCTTTCTACCGTTTCTTTCCCTCTCTCAACCCTCTATATTTCTTGCTCCCATTTTTCTCTCTTTGCCCCCCCCCTCTCTCTGCCCCCTGTATTCCCTGCTTCCATTTCTCTGTCTCTTCCTCTCTGTTTGCCACCCCTTACCCTTCTCTGTCCTCTATATTCCTTGCTTAGATATGTCCTCAACAATTCTCCGCCCCTTTATCCTTCATAATCCTCAACACGACAACCCTGCAATCCATAATCTCTCTCCACGACCGCAGGGGGTCACAATTAACATGCCGTCGCCCTTCGTCAACATTACCAATTCTTCAATTTCAGATTTACAGTCCCGACGGCAAAGTAATCCACACGGGAGACAGGGAGTCAAATGGCAAGTATACCTTTGCTGCACACATGGACGGCACCTACAAGTACTGCTTCAGCAACAAGATGTCTACGATGACCCCTAAAGTCGTGATGTTCAGTGTGGACATTGGTGAGAAACCCAAAGACACAAACAACATGGATACTGATTGTGAGTTAATTTACTTGTTTAACCCTTTAATCTCAGATTTCAAAAAAAACCCCAGCATGGCCACAGTCTTATGACTGAAATAAGTCGGCGATCTTTCGACACTAGTCCACCACAACTCCCAGTCGTTGCGCGCACGCATACTAATTACATGATCGTATAGTGTGTTTATGTGTTTAAAGTTTCAGTTCGGATGGCACCTTACTCACTCGCACCTTGGCCACACGTTTGCCGCAGTACGAAGGCAAGAGCACCCATTATTCCTCTGTCCTTATTGCT
>NC_069010.1:5724694-5727826 GCF_001194135.2 Octopus bimaculoides
CTTGGCCACACGTTTGCCGCAGTACGAAGGCAAGAGCACCCATTATTCCTCTGTCCTTATTGCCCCTGTGGAGTGCTTTATTTGCTTCCTCCTCCGTTGTGAAGCGCACCTCCACAGTGGCGTATCTCCTCCCTATACTGATTACATGATCGTATAGTGTGTTTATGTGGTTAAAGTTTCAGTTCGGATGGCACCTTACTCACTCGCACCTTGGCCACACGTTTGCCGCAGTACGAAGGCAAGAGCACCCATTATTCCTCTGTCCTTATTGCTCCTGTGGAGTGCTTCATTTGCTTCCTCCTCCGTTGTGAAGCGCACCTCCACAGTGGCGTATCTCCTCCCTATACTGATTACATGATCGTATAGTGTGTTTATGTGTTTAAAGTTTGAGAACTGTATGCATCTGAGGGGGAGAAGGTTTGAGTTTCTATTTAATGTTGTCTTTTCATATTTTCAAGTCATTTAAACACATAAACACACTATACGATCATGTAATCAGTATGCGTGTGCGCAACGACCGGAAGTTGTGGTGGACTAGTATCGAAAGATCGCCAACAAATGAAAGTAGAAGCATTGTCCTTAAGTATTCACATCCCTTTCCGAAACTGATTAAATAGATTATAATTTATGCATCGTGAGAAACCTGATGTAATCATTGTAACTAAGAGGTTTTTTTTTGCTGTTGTTTCTAGCACACCACAGTAAACTATCTGGCATGATTGACGAGCTATCGACAGCCCTAACAGGTGTGAAGCACGAACAGGAGTATATGGAAGTCCGTGAGAGGATTCATCGAGCCAGTAAGTATTTCTGTTTATTATTGGGGGTGTTGTCTGAATAATTGTCCAGTACCTGACTTGTGTGGAGGCGCAATGGCCCAGTGGTTAGGGCAACGGACTCGCGGTTTCGATTCCCAGACCAGGCGTTGTGAGTGTTTATTGAGCGAAAACACCTAAAGCTCTACGAGGCTCCGGCAGGGGGATGGTGCCGAACCCTGCTGTACTCTTTCACCACAACTTTCTCTCACTCTTACTTCCTGTTTCTGTTGTGCCTGTAATTCAAAGGGGTCAGCCTTGTCACACTCTGTGTCACGCTGAATATCCCCCGAGCACTACGTTAAGGGTACACGTGTCTGTGGAGTGCTCAGCCACTTGCACGTTAATTTCACGAGCAGGCTGTTCCGTTGATCGGATCAACTGGAACCCTCGTCGTCGTAAGCGACGGGGTGCCAACACCTGACTTGTTCATTGAGTTTAAAGGGCAGTTATTCCTGTTACTGATTGTGGTGTTGTAAGAACGATCATCCCTGTTGTGTTGTCATTTGGGTTGACCCCCTGTTGTAGTGTTAGGAAAACAGTTACCCATGGTCGTGGTGTTGTGAGGGCTGCCATCTCTGTTGTTGTGTTGTGAAGGCAGTCACCCCTGTTGCGGTGTTGTGAGGGTAGTCACACAAGTTTTGGTTTTGTGAGGACAGCCACACTTGATTGTGGTGTTGTGAGAACGATGACCCCTGTTTGCGGCGCTGTGTGAATTAGTCACCCTTGGTTGTGGTGTTGTGAAGGCTGTCATCTCTGTTGTTGTGTTGTGAAAGCAGTCACCACTGTTGTGGTATTGTGAGAACAATGACCCCCGTTTGTGGCGCTGTGTGAATTAGTCACCCTTGGTTGTGGTGTTGTGAAGGCTGTCATCTCTGTTGTGGTGTTGTGAAGACAGTCACCCCTGTTGTCGTGTTGTGAGGGTAGTTACAAAAGTTTTGGTTGTGTGAGGGCTGTCGCCCCTGTTGTGATTTTGTGAAGACAGCCACACTTGATTGTGGTTTTTGTGAGAATGATAACCCCTGTTATGTAGACTGTCAATCCTGTTTGTGGTGCTGTGTGAACAGTCACCCTTGGTTGTGGTGTTGTGAGGGCTGTCACCCCTGGTTTTATGGGGGGGGCAGTCACACTTGGTTGAAGTGTTGTAAGAACAGTCACTCCTATTGTGTTGTTGTGTAGGCTGCCACCCCTGTTTATGGTGTTTGTGTGAACAACCACCCTTAGTTGTGGTATTGTGAAGGCTGTGGTCTCTGTTGTGGTGTTGTGAGAGTAGTCTCCCTTGTCGTGGTGTTGAGGGTACAGTCACCTGCTGTGGTTAACTATTGGTCAAGTATCTTCTACAATCCCAGGCTGACCAAAGCCTTACATGTAGATTTGGTAGACAGAAACTGAAAGAAGCTTATTGTATGTGTGTATCTATCTATCTATCTATATATATATATATATATATATATATACACTCTCTGAGTGGTTGGCGTTAGGAAGGGCATCCAGCTGTAGAAACTCTGCCAAATTTAGATTGGAGCCTGGTGTTGCCATCCGGTTTCACCAGTCTTCAGTCAAGTCGTCTAACCCATGCTAGCATGGAAAGCGGACGTTAAACGATGATGATGATGATGATATCTAATATCTGCTTGTTGCCCACCACTGCTTGACAACCGTTGTTAGTGTGTTTACATCCTTGTAACTTAGAAGTTTGGCAAAAAAGACCGATAGAATAAGTACCTGGCTTTAAAACAAAAATACTGGGGTCAGTTTGTTCAACTAAAACCCTTCAAGGTAGTGCTCCAGCATGGTCATAATCTAAAACACAACCTGGACCCTAAATAAGGTATGTGTAAAATTTGAATGAAATTGGTTGTGTAGTTCTCGAGTTTTAGGGATTCACACAGACACAAACACACACATACATGGTGGGCTTCTTTCAGTTTCCACTTACCAGATCCATTCACAAGGCTTTGGTCAGCTCCAGGCTATAGCAAATGACACTTGGCCAAGGTTGCCATACAGTGGGACTGAACCCGGAACCTTGTGGTTGGGAAGCGACCTTCTCAATCACATATACATGTCTACATGTTAGCACGCCGGGCGAAATGCTTAGCGGTATTTCGTCTACCGCTACGTTCTGAGTTCAAATTCCGCCGAGGTCGACTCTGCCTTTCATCCTTTCGGGGTCGATTAAATAAGTACCAGTTACGCACTGGGGTCGGTATAATCGACTTAATCCGTTTGTCTGTCCTTGTTTGTCCCCTCTGTGTGTAGCCCCTTGTGGGTAGTAAAGAAATAACACACACACGCACACATATATGTGACAGGC
>NC_069010.1:5728392-5731032 GCF_001194135.2 Octopus bimaculoides
AAAGAAAAAAAAACATAAAAAAAAACATTTAAAAAAAAACAACAAAAAAAAAATCAAACATTTTCTGAAATATTTTTTTAATGAAAAACTAATTTATGTTTTTGTTACTGCTTAATATGATTATTATTATTATTATTATCATTAATAATATTATTATTATTATTATTATTATTATTATGACTACAATCATCCTCATTGCAATCGCCATTACTAATAATAGTATTAGTATTATAAATATTATTATTATTATTATTATTATTATTATTACAAATATGATCATCCTCATCATCACAATCATCAACTGCTATTGTTCTGATTATTATTATTATTACTAATTATTATCATTATTATTCTGAATACAATCTTCATCATCATTTTTGCAATCTTCATTATTAATTATTAATTAATTATTATTGTTGTTATTATTATCAATTTCTAATATTGGCACACATGGTAAACAGATTTTTTTTTTTTTCTTGAAGCAGCGGGTGGGGTGAGGTGAGGTGGGGGCGGAGTGAACGGGGATAATGTTGATAAAAAAGAATTTGGTTTCTACCCCCCCAGCACACAGCTGGTACTTGCCTTTTCTGATCGACGGGGCGCCAACCGACCATCAGGGGCAAAATGGAAGGCAAAGAAGAATCGGTCAGGGTGAGATTTGAACTGGGAACCTGGCAAGAGATGCTGAAATTAACTAATAACTACCACAAGACTATTCTCTTTGTCACTCTACCGATTCTATCAAACAGCCACACTATTAACGATTACTATTATGATTATCATGATAATTGTTATTATTATTATTATTATTATTATTATTATTATTATTCATATACACTCAACAGATTAGACTGTTGGAAAAGAAAAAAATCCTAACATCAGGCCACAACAAGTTGCCTCAGATGCCAAAACCCTCCTATCGGGTTACAGCAAGTAACCTTAGATGCCAAGAACCTTCCTAAGTATCCTAGCTGTCCCTAATAACACTGTTTTCTGGGGTTGTACTAAACTGGGTTTCATGCCTATTTCCTCTATCCATCTGTTCAGATCTTTAGGCATAGTTCCCAATGCACCTGTAACTACTGGGATAAATTTTACCCACACTTTCGGTAGTTTCTGTAATTCAATGGCTAGGTCCTGGTACTTTGTTATTTTTTCTATTATTATTATTATTTTCGGATCTTTTTTAAAACGGGGGCCACATTTTTCATTAACGAAACACTTTGAAACTTGGAACACTGGTAGAATGTGTCATATAAAACATCTTTTTCTCTTAGTCTTCTTAAAAAAAAAAGAAATCCCTAAGTTATTCCATGTTAAAGTTGTCGTATTTCTGTAATTTCAACCAATCACTGACGTCCATTCAGCCGATATACATTAAGTTCCGACTACATAAACAAACGATTCTGAAACAATTCTATCGGTGATAGGGTTAGGGTAAAACAGCAAATTTAAAAAGAAAAAAGCAAATAAAAGGAAGCTATGGCCTTAATCAGCCAAAGGAGTAAATGTAAACAACTGAATACTTGTCAGTGATTGGTTGAAATTATCGAAATAAGACAATTTTTTACATGAAATAAATTCGAATACAAAAATATTTTTCTGTTCTATAACACAAAATAGATAAGTATACGAAGTTTGAAAGTCTTTCGGTACCAAAAACACTACGTAAAACATTAATGAAAAATGTGGCCCCCGTTTTAAAAAAGATCCTTATTTTCATATACACACAACAGATTAGACTGTTGGAAAAGAAAAAAATCCTAACATCAGGCTACAAGTTGCCTTAGATGCCAAGAACCCTCCTAAGTATCCTAGCTACCCCTAATAACACTATAAACTGAGTTTTATGCCTATTTCCTCTAGCCATCTGTTCAAATCTTTAGGGATAGTTCCCAATGTACCAATAACTACTGAGATGCATTTTACCCACACTTTCTCTGTAATTCAATAGCAAGGTCCTGGTACTTTGCTGTTTTTTTCTGTACTTCTCATATTAATGTTTCCATCATTTTTCATCATTTAGGACTATTATTATTATCATTATTATTATTGTTATTATTATTATAGTGGCAAGCTGGTAGAATTGTGAGCATGTCGGGGGGGAAAAAATGCTTAGCAGCATTTCATCCCTCTGAAATAAGTCCCAGATAAGCACTGGTATCAAAGTAAGTGACTAACTACTCCCTCCCTGAAATTATTAGCTTTGTGTCAGAATTTGAAACCATTATTATTATTATTATTATTATTATTATTATTATTATTATCTGTCCCTGTGGCCAATAAAAAAATTATTATTATTATTTTACTTGTTTCGTTATTTGAATGTGGCCATGCTGGAGCACTGCCTTTAGTCGAACAAATCAACCCCAGGACTTATTCTTTATAAGCCTAGCACTTGTTCTATCAGTGTCTTTTTGTCGAACTGCTAAGTCACAAGGAGGTAAACACACCAACATTGGTTGTTAAGCGATGGTGGAGGGACAAACACAGACACACAAACATATACATATATATATATATATATATATATATATCATCATCATCATCATCGTTTAACGTCCGCTTTCCATGCTAGCATGGGTTGGACGATTTGACTGAGGACTGGTGCAACCGGATGGCTACACCAGGCTCCAATCT
>NC_069010.1:5732786-5737508 GCF_001194135.2 Octopus bimaculoides
GACTGGCCTGTGTAGGATTTTCGAGCAAGATAGTTGCCAGTGCCCCTGGACTGGCTCTTGTGCAGGTGGCACAAATAAACACCATTTTGAGCGTGGCCATTGCCAGTACCGCCTAACTGGCCTTCGTGCGGGTGACACGTAAAAGCACCCACTACACTCCCTGAGTGGTTGGTGTTAGGAAGGGCATCCAGCTGTAGAAACTCTGCCAAATCAGATTGGAGGCTGGTGTTGCCATCCGGTTTCACCAGTCCTCAGTCAAATCGTCCAACCCATGCTAGCATGGAAAGTGGACGTTAAACGATGATGATGATGATGATGATGATAGTACCTGCTTTTCCATTCTTGTATGAGACAGATGGAATTTCTTGAGGCAGATTTTCTACAGCCGGATGCCCCTCCTGTTTCAACCCTCACCTGTTTCCAAGCTATATACACAAATACATGTGTACATCATCATCATCATCGTCGTCATTTTAACATCCACTTTGCAATACGTGGATCAGAAGGAAATATTTGAAGCGGATTCACTACAGCCAGATGGATGCTCTTCTCGTCACCAACCCTCGCCTGGTTCCCAGTAAGGTAATATTTCTACATGACCAGACATGATTTTGCGGAATATTGCAAATGGAAGACCCTGCTTGTATGACAGGGACGCTCATTTACAACGATTGCACAATGTCAAGGAAAGAAGACAGCAAGATACATATATATGTAAAGAGTATATACATGTATATGTTGTTGGCACTCCATCGCTTACGACGTCGAGGTTTCCAGTTGATCCAATCAACTGAACAGCTTGCTCGTGAAATTAACGTGCAAGTGGCTGAGCACTCCACAGACACGTGTACCCTTAACGTAGTTCTCGGGGGATATTCAGCGTGACACAGAGTGTGACAAGGCTGACCGTTTGAATTGCAGGCACAACAGAAACAGGAAGTAAGAGTGAGAGAAAGTTGTGGTGGAAAAGTACAGCAGGGTTCGGCACCATCCCCTGCCGGAGCCTCGTGGAGCTTTTAGGTGTTTTTCGCTCAATAAACACTCACAACGCCCGGTCTGGGAATCGAAACTGCAATCCTATGACCGCGAGTCCGCTGCCCTAACCACTGGGCCATTGCGCCTCCACACATGTATATACATATATATGTATATACAGAATTTGAACTCAGAACATAAAGATGGACAAAACGCTAATAAGAGTTTTGTCTGGTGTGCTAGACATGATTTTGCTTGAAATTTGATGGGGTAGGGACCAGCCAATTAGATCAGGGGTTTTCAAACATTTTGACTTGCGGACCCCTTTATATTTCAGGCTTTACCTTAGGGACCCCCTTATAAACGCTTATGAAATTTATACATAAATATTTGTTTATTTAACAAATAGGTTTACTGTCAATTAAAAGATTTCGATTAAAAACCATACATAAAATCAAATTGCCCATAAAAAGTATTTGCTGTCCACGGACCCACTGTCTTGTCCTTGCGGACCACAGTTTGAAAACCACTGAATTAGATCGATCCCAGTGTGTTACTGGTACTTAATTTATCAACCCAGAAAGGATGAAAGTCAAAGTCGACCTCGGCAGAATTTGAACTCTGAACATAAAGATGGATGAAATGCCGCCAAGTGTTTTGGCCGGCATGCTAACGATTCTGCAAGCTTGCTGGCTTATTATTATTATTATTAGTAGTAGTAGTAGTAGTAGTAGTAGTAATAATAATCCTTTCTACTAAAGTCACAAGGCCTGAAATTTTGGGGGGAGGGGACCTGCCATTGCACAAACCTGCATTCATGAGGAGCGCAATTGTAAATTAGTATTTTGATGGACGATTTAACTATCAAATTACTCCAGTCTGTCCAGCTGCAACTAGAGACCACAAAATAGCAAAAGAATGACGTGTCCATAGCCAGAAGATTTTGCTATCAAATGACCCCAGTCAGTCTAGCTGTAATTAGAAACCACATGATATGAACAAAACCTGTGTGTGTGTATTCCAGAGTGTTAACTAGCAAATGACCCAAGTTGGCCAAGTTGTATGAAGGGTTGACAAGATAGGAACAGATCCTTCGTCTGTAGCACAACGACTCGACAAATAACCCCAGTCTGCCTAGCTGTAAATAGGGACCACAAAATAGCAAAAGAACATGTCTATAGCCAGGAGATCTTGCAATCAAATGATCCCAGTCTACCTAGATGAATAGGGGCCACAAGATATGAACACAACTTGTGTCTGTGGCCCAGAGAGTTAACTAACAAGTGATCCCAGTTAGCCTAGTTGTAAAAAGGGTCTTCAAAGTAAGGAACAGAATAGAACTTTTCTGTGGCCCAGAGATTTAACTATCAAATGGCCACAGTTTATGTACCTGTAAATAGGAATCACTAGAGAAGAAAGGAAGAAATTTTATGATGGGTGCTGAAAAGTTCCTGGCTTTAAGGGGATTGTGAATGGCCTGGCTGGAGGCCAAACCTTTCGAATTCTTTTACAGGGCTTAGAAAAACTGAAGGACCGCTGCAATACGTGAGTGAATCTGAGAGGGGAATAAGCTGAATAAAATCAGAATTAACTGATTCTCCTGTATTTTCTTTTACCCAAAGCCAGGAACTTTTCGGCATCCGTCATATGTGCATGAGCAGGTGACAACATTCAAACAAACCCCAGTCTAGCTTGCTAGGTGCTGGGTAAAAGGTACCACAAGGTAATAACAACTCAGTGGTACTATGGGGGCATACATTGTTGTACCAATTTACATCCAAGTGGACTGAGCCTAAACATATTTTATCTTCGTTGCTTGGGTCAATCATCTGAAATGCAAAACAACCTGGAAATATAAATGTTATAGAAATGCTATCTTTTTCCTTTGACTTGTTGCTGCCATTAGACGGTGGCCATGCTGGAGCGCCGCCTTGAAGAATTTTAATTGAACAAATTGACACAAGTATTTATGTTTTAAGTCTGGTGTTTATTGTCTTGGTCGCTTTTGTTGAATGGCTAAGTTGTACGGACATAAACACACCAACACCGGTTGTCAAGCAGTAGTGGGGGACAAACACAGACACCAACACACACACATAAATATGTGTATAGTATAGGACAATGAGTAAGTTGTCATAATGCTGGAACTAAAAGCTTTGGGGAATTTTCATTGGCTGTTTTTGATGATATATATGTGTGTGTATATATATATATATATATAGATAGATAGAATAGATAGATAAATTCTTCTATTTACATAATATCTAGGTCTCGTTCTTTTGTTGTCATTTTATTATTATTAATTAATATATGTACATATATATATTAAATAAAAGGAGACAACAAAACCAAGAATAAAAGAATAAAACGATGTATATATCTGTGTCTGTGTGTCCTCCCATTACCGTTTGACAACGGGTGTTGGTCTGTTTACATCCCTGTTTGGCAAAAGAGAGTGTTAGAATGAGTGAATGAGTACCAGGCTCACAAAGGATAAGTCCTGGGGTGGATTTGTTTGACTAAAGGCGGTGCTCCAGCGTGGCCGCAGCCAAATGATTGAAACGAGTAAAAGAATAAACGAAGAAAGACGAGAAGAGAGAGAAAGTCGGGGGGGGGGGAGAGGGGACGGAGGAAGAGAGAAAGACGGGGAAGAATCGAGAGGGGACGGAGGGAGAGAGAAAGACGGAGGAGAAGAGAGAGAAAGACGGGGGAGGGAGAAAGAGAGAGAGAGACACACACACACACACACACAACGGAGGCAGATAAACAGATAAAGTTCCTTCAATTTGATGCACCAAATACACACATATATATGTGTGTACATGAAAAGAAATTGGCGAAAACCGTAAGATTTTCTCATGATTAACATTCAAGTATAAATACATATTTATATACATATTAAATAAGGCAAACTTTCTCGAATTACATCGACTCAAAGGATTAGAAGGGAAAAGGTACAGCGTAACAAGTCTCACCAAGCAACACCATACGTTTTCCCCCCTCTGAATTCCATGAGCCTACGTAACCCGAGTAGGTTTGCTCTATTAATATATAAATATATATTTATATTCACAAGCAGGGGCTGTGAATATTTCATTGAATTCATGGTAAATTTATGGGGTTATCTTTGAAAAAGTTTAACCCCAAAAACCCCCTGAAAGCGTGGCTTGTGTTTGTGTGTCTATTAAATGAAGGTCGGTCGTCTGCTAATCGTTGGAAAAGTGAAGGGTACTGGAAATACGAAGATTACTTAATCCACTCTTTATATTCTCTCATTCTTTTATTTGTTTCGGTCGTTTGACTGTGTCCATGCTGGAGCACCGCCTTTAGTCGACCTAGTACTTGTTCTATCGGTCTCTCTTTTGGCCGAACCGCTAAGTTACGGGGGACGTAAACACACCAGCATCGATTGCCAAGCGATGTTGGGGGACAAACACAGACACGCACATATATACGACGATGATTACTTAATCCACTTTATATTCTTTTATTTGTTTCGGTCGTTTGACTGCGGCCATGCTGTAGCACCGCCTTTTAGTCGAGCAAATCGACCCCCCACCCCAGGACTTATTCTTTGTAAGCCCTATATTTATACCATCGGTCTCTTTTGCCGAACTGATAAGTTACGGGGGAGTAAACATCCCCCCACCAGTTGGGGGGACAAACACACACCACATACATATATATGTTATTATTGTTTATAGTGTTTTATATAAGATTTTATCTTAAACATGCCCATAACGAACG
>NC_069010.1:5738650-5739438 GCF_001194135.2 Octopus bimaculoides
CATTAAGGGTACACGTGTCAGTGGAGTGCTCAGCCACTTGCACGTTAATTTCAAGAGCAGGCTGTTCCGTTGATCGGATCAACTGGAACCCTCGACGTCGTTAGCGACGGAGTGCCAAAAGATACTTGAATGTTAATCATTGTAAAATTGTCAGACTTTGCGTTTTCTCTTTTTACATATATATATATATATATATGTATATATATATATATATATATTCAGTGCATCAAATCAAAGGAGTTTAATCTGTTTATTTCCACCACTGTCCCCCATTATCTACTCACTTGGATTACCTTTACAGCAACACTTTACCCAGCTGACTTGGTCCACAGTAAAGATTTTCAGTGTGTAAGTTCAAATCATTTGAGCACTATTACTGTTTTCTATATAGGGATTCTTTCAATCTCATCTGTTAATTCTATCTCTCTCTATGTATATATTCTTTTACTCTTTTACTTGTTTCAGTCTTTTTGACTGCGGCCATGCTGGAGCACCGCCCTTTTTAGTCGAATCAAATCGACCCCAGGACTTATTCTTTGTAAGCCTAGTACTTATTCTATTGGTCTCTTTTTGCCAAACCGCTAAGTTACGGGGACCTAAACACACCAGCATCGGTTGTCAAGCGATGTTGGGGGGACAAACACAGATACACAACATATACACACATATATATATATATACAAGGCGGTGAGCTGGCAGAAACGTTAGCACGCCGGGCGAAATGCTTAGCGGTATTTCGTCTGCCGCTACGTTCTGAGTTCAAATTCCGCCGAGGTCGACTTTGCCTT
>NC_069010.1:5741413-5742512 GCF_001194135.2 Octopus bimaculoides
TATGTTCACACTGGCCAGATCTGGTCTCTCACACCAACCCTACAATATCGTTTTAAAAATTAACAGCTACCTCGTCAAAATCTCATAGCTACAAGATAATGCATGATTAGTTCAAAACAATGTGGATGAAAAAAGCATTAATTATGGTAGAATAATGCAAACACTAAAGGGTTAAAACAGGAAGGTTGTACCATAGAAACAGTAGGGGTGGTCGCAAGTGGGTTGGTATGAACAGGGTTAAGACTAACATGATGGAAAAATCTGGAAACTAAGTGATACGACTAGGGTACTTTTACAAAACTGAATCTTGATGTATACATATGAAGCTATGAATGATAGAATGTAAATTCCGGTTTGAAAAATGCTTTTGGATAAAAAAATATTCTGTATTTTATATTTATTTCGATGAGGTTTTAAATGATATTTATAATGTTATTGAAATATTATTATTTTAATTTTATAAATTGAGTATTGGGGGGTCTGTGGTTGTTGATTTTTATACTTAGTTGTAACTCAGGTTATATATATCAATTTCCTTTTTGATGTTTTGTATAATATATAAATATTATTTGAATATCATAAAAATAATAGGTGCTTAATGGTATGAATAACCCTACCCCATGCCAGCATGGAAAATGGACATTAAATGATGATGATGATGATGATATGTATGTGTGTTTGCTTCTCAATCACTGTTTCTTATTCCTCCCAGCTCAATAGAGGAGTCATATCTTGTGGGTACCTAGTGAACTCACCAGTGCTGGTACCAGATAAAAAGCCTCCCCAGTAAACTCTGTTAAGTGGTTGGCATTAGGAATGGCATCCATTTGTAGAAACCATGCCATAATGGGCAATTGGAGTCCGGACACCTCCAAGCTGGCCAGCTCAATGTCAGACTATCTACCCAAGCCAGCCTGGAAAATAGACATTAAATGAAGATGATGGTACGTATGGGTACATATATATGTGTGTTCGCTTCTCTATCATTGTTTCCTATTCCTCCGATCTGTACCCTGCTCAACAGAGGTACTCAATTGCGGGTACTCGGCGAACTAATCAGTGCTGGTACCACATGAAAAGCACCCAGGTCGGTACATAT
>NC_069010.1:5743713-5746144 GCF_001194135.2 Octopus bimaculoides
GGGTACATATATATGTGTGTTCGCTTCTCTATCATTGTTTCCTATTCCTCCGATCTGTACCCTGCTCAACAGAGGTACTCAATTGCGGGTACTCGGCGAACTAATCAGTGCTGGTACCACATGAAAAGCACCCAGGTGTCTTGGGGGGAAAATTTCAAAACATTGTGTTAACAACAAACAAGATGAGGACAAATATCCATCAAATGTAAATAACGTAAACAATCTACATAATTCGTCGTCTCTTAAATATGGAACTGTATGAATAATACTGTTCTATATTTGAGAGACGAGGAATTATGTACATAATTTACATTGGACGAATATATCTCTTCACCTTGTTTGTTGTTACGTTTCGGTTGATGTACTCTCCAGCCTTCATCAGATGTCCTGGGGGAATTTCGAACCTGGGTTCTCATTCCTAAGCTATTTTCCCGTTGTTATTATTATTACTCAGGTCACTGCCTGGAATCGAACTGGGAATCTTGGGGTTAGTTGTTGGCACTCCGTCGCTTACAATGTCGAGGGTTCCAATTGATCCGATCAACGGAACAGCCTGCTCGTGAAATTAACGTGCAAGTGGCTGAGCACTCCACAGACACGTGTACCCTTAACGTAGTTCTCGGGGATATTCAGCGTGACACAGTGTGACAAGGCCGACCTTTTGAATTACAGGCACAACAGAAACAGGATGTATGAGTGAAAGAAAGTTGTGGTGGAAGAGTACAGTAGGGTTCGCCACCATCCCCTGCCAGAGCCTCTTGGAGCTTTAGGGGTTTTCGCTCAATAAACACTCACAACGCCCAGTCTGGGAATCGAAACCACGATCCTATGACCGCGAGTCCACTGCCCTAACCACTGGGCCATTGCGCCTCCACCTTGGGGCTAGTAGCCTTAGTAAAAATACCTTAGGAACGAGAACCTAGGTTAAAAATTCTTCCAGGACACCTGATGAAGGCTGGAGAGTACATCAGCTGAAATGTTGTGTTAACAACAAACAAAATGAGGCCAAATATCCATCAAATGTAAATAATATAATACAGCAATAAACAAGTTTTGAAGATGCATAATCCTCCATACTTCTTGTGTGTGTATGTATACTCTCTTTACTCTTTTTGCCAAACCGCTAAGTTACGGGGACGTAAACGCACCAGCATCAGTTGTCAAGCGATGTTGGAGCGACAAACACATACATATATATATATATACATATATACGACGGGCTTCTTTCGGTTTCCGTCTACCAAATCCACTCACAAGGCTTTGGTCGGCCCGAGGCTATAGTAGACGACACTTGCCCAAGGTGCCACGCAGTGGGAATGAACCCGGGACCATGTGGTTGGTAAGCAAGCTACTTACCACACAGCCACTCCTACGCCTATATATATATATATATATGTTTGTGTGTGTGTGTGTGTGTTTGCGTCTTTGTTTGTCTCCTCAACATCACTCGACAACTGGTGTTAGTGCATTTAAGTCCTCGTAACTTAGCGGTTCAGCAAAGAGACTGACAGAATAAGTACTAAGCTTAAAAATAAGCCCTGAGCTCAAACTGTTCAATGAAAACACTCCAAGGCAGTGCTCTAGCATGGCCGCAGTCAAATGGCTGAAACGAGTAAAAGAATTTAAAAAATACATGCACACACTCACATAGGCACATGGTAAGCAGTTGGTTTCCTAACCACATGGTCCAGAGTTCAGTCCCACTGCATGGCATCTAGGCCAAGTATCTTCTAAAGCCTTAGGCCAACCAAAGCCTTGTGAGTAGATTTAGTAGAAGGAAACTGAAAGAAGCCCATACATATATATATCTATGCATGTCTTTGTTTTTCCCCCACTATCGCTTGACAACCGGTGTTGGTGTGTTTATGTCCCCATAACTTAGCGGCTTGGCAAAAGAGACTGACAGGATAAGTACCAGGCTTGAAAACAGAAGTACTGGGGTTGATTCAGCCAAATAAAAGTTCTTCCAAGGCAATGCCCCAGCATGGCTGCAGTTTAATGACAAGTAAAAAAATATATATATACACACAGACACACAGACAACTACACATACATACATACAGTGTTCCACAAACACATAATTTTTCACGTCTGGCCATATAGCCTTTTCCGTTTGTTTTCTTTTCCATTTGTTTCCTGTCCGCCACTACATTCCTCCATGGCACAGGTTTAATTTGTATATACAAATTTAATTTGTGATCCATGGGAAGAGCCACTTTAACGATGCGTCCTGCCCTACTCTTCGAAACGCCTGTGTTAGAATGGGGGTAGCTGATGAAGGAAAATGTTCTTTATGTGGCCTGTGTGTGTTCTGTACACTGGTTATTATTATTTTTTTGTCTACGTTTTGTTTGCAATGTCCTGTACCCAGATATGCACCTATATATACAGGTAGACGTAGGTATGGACATACCTGTACGTATATATGCAT
>NC_069010.1:5746418-5750337 GCF_001194135.2 Octopus bimaculoides
TAAAAACAAAATTCAAACATTAAGCATACCCCACTTCTACAAATAAAAACAAATAATTTCAGTTTCAATAAATATTACAACCAGTAACAAAGCTGATGGCTGTTTGTGGGGCCCTGTTTCCATCTTTCCTAGGAAGAGAAAGGGTACCATGCTTGGAAGTGGAATCGGGGTACCATGCTTGGAAGTGGAGTCGGGGTGCCATGCTTGGAAGTGGAGAAAGGGTACCATGCTTGGAGGTGGAGTCAGGGTACCATGCTTGGAAGTGGAGTCGGGGTACCATGCTTGGAAGTGGAGAAAGGGTACCATGCTTGGAGGTGGAGTCAGGGTACCATGCTTGGAAGTGGAGTCAGGGTACCCTGCTTGGAAGCAGAGAAAGGGTACCATGCTTGGAAGCGGAGTCAGGGTACCATGCTTGGAAGTGGAGTCAGGGTACCATGCTTGGAAGCGAAGTCAGGGTACCATGCTTGGAAGTGGAGTCGGGACCATGCTTGGAAGTAGAGTCAAGGTACCATGCTTGCAAGTGGAGTCGGGGGACCATGCTTGAAGGTGGAGTCAGGGTACCATGCTTGAAGGTGGAGTAATGGCACCATGCCTAGAAGTGGATTAGGGTACCATGCGTGGAAGTGAAGTAACGATACCCTCACTGGAATTGGAGTAGGGTAGCATGCCTGGAAGCAGACAGTAGGGTACTATGCATAAAAACGGGGTACCATAACTGGAATTGGTGCATGGTAACATGCCTGGAATTGTTTGCAAGCAACCATGTCAGGAATTGGTGCTGTGTACCATGCCTGGAAGAGGAGTCGGACGGATAGTGTGCTCAGAAGGAACAGGGTAAAAAAAAAAAATCAAAATATATATATATGATAGACAGACCTCTAAACACATTTTTTTGAAATCACTGCCATGAAATGGTCTGGGTTTTTTTTATTGCAGAAGGAGTTTGCCCCCCCCTATTCTTACAGAGAAAGAAAGAGAGAGAGAGAAAGGGAGAGAGATAGTGAGAGTGTGAAGTGATATAGAAGGTAGAGTGACTGAGAATAAAGAGAGAGACAGACCCATTGGAATATACAGTTTTTTTGAGGCTAGTTTTTGGTTTTTTTTTTTTTAATTTTTGGTTGGTGGTTGGTTGGTTTGTGTTGTTTTTTTCTTTTCTTTTTTGTTGTATTTTTTTTTTGTTTAATAGTATGTTCTATGTTTTAGTTAAAGAAATGATATGGAATGACAAGCCAAAAAAATGAAAAATAAAATAAAATAAAAAATTTTTAAAATAACAAAATAATAATAATAATAATAATAATAATAGTCATTCTTTCTAAATCTTTTTTTCTTTCTTTTTTTTTTTCTTTGGCACGGAGGCCAGCAATTCTGAGGGGAAAGTATGTGTGTGAGTGTGCGTGTGTGGTGGTGGTGGGGGACAAGTCGATTACATCGACACCCCCCCACACACACACCCAGTACTTGACTGGTACTTATTTTATCGATACCCGACAGGACGAAAGGCAAAGTGGACCCCCAGCGGCATGTGAACTCACAGAAAACGTCAAAGAGTCGGAAAGAAATTACCCGATAAAGCATTTTGTCCGACGCACTTAAACGGTCCTGCCAGTTCGCCGCCTTTAAATAAAAAAAAAATTAATGGTAATAATAATAATAATAATAATAATAATAATAACAATTTGAAAAACTAGGTTAGAATAAACCAAAGAGTGGGCTTGCGTATGCCATAGGTTTTACTTCTGGGTGAGGAACTGCTTCGTAGCTGGAGTACTTCGGCTTGAGGTCGCCCCCTTTCAGCGTGATAAATGCACCTTTATTCCCCATTGTATCACAGTAATTCGGGGCTGAAAAAACTGTTATGCACTTCCCTTCGTGTTGTATCTCATAACCTTCGTTTTTCACCTCGTGGCTGCGTATAATATAGTCCAGTTTGTTTCGCTGCAAGAATTTTTTGGTAACGTCGGGACCGAACTGAATGCCAACCCCGCGTTTGCTCGGGTTGCGACCGCATTGCGTCTGGGGGTCCGACCACAACAGTTCGCACATAATGCCGCTCTCCGGCGGCTGTCTGTTTCTGTCTACTTTGCTTATGTCTTCCAACGTAACGTTATCATCCTCGAACAGCCCACCGTGCATCACCAACACCTTGTTGTTGATACAATGGCACAGCGGAATCCAGTTGAAGACTTCGGTAAACAAGTCCACCATTTGTTGTGTATATTTCGTCTTCACTTCCCCTTCGAAGCCGTACATTTGGTTCATGGTCGAGCTCTCGTGGTTCCCCCGGGACATGTGGAAGTGGTCGGGATAAAGCAATTTAAAACTGAACAAAGTGAAAATGCATTCCACGGAAAACGAACCCCGATCAACAAAATCTCCGTTAAAAAGATAAGGGTTCGTTTCAGATGGAATGCCATTTAACTCAAAAATGTTCATCAAATCATAAAACTGACCGTGTATATCACCACAAATGGTGAACTTCTTTCCGTCCGGGACATCAATATGAACAAGAGAAGTAAGCCTACAGAATAAATCCTTCACATCGACTAGGATCTGATAAGCGTATTTTCTGTGAAGTTTCTTCTGCTTTTTAAAAGTGTCCATGAGGTATTTAACAAACTTCAAGGTCACTTTACCTTGTTCAAGCTCCGGTCCATCGTAATCATCCTCAATCGTCATCGATTCTATGTCGATCTGTTCGGCCAGGCTTTTCGGTTCTTCGCCAGAGATGGCCTTCTCGAAGGCTTTCCTCTGAACGATCTTCCTGCACTCTTGGTATTTCGTCTTGGCATCTTTGTCGTTCGGCCGCACTTTGACGACGGCTTCGAAGTCTTTCTGAGCCAACTTGAACTTTCCGAGGGCCATATTGGCGGACGCCCTCCTGTAGTAGGCCTTCACGTAGACCGGGTCCACTTCCAGGGCTTTGTTGGCATCCTGCAAGGCGTAACCGAAGCATTCCAGTCGGATATAGGCCAAGCAGCGGTTGCCGTAGTAGGCAGCAACGTGCGGGTTCAAATCGACGGCTTGCGAATAAAACGTGACGGCTTGGTTATAATCTTCGTTCTTGAAAAAAACGTTAGCCTTTTCCTTCATTTCTTCGGCCTTCATTTTATCCTCGTCCGTAATATTAACATCGTGCACCGGCATGTTTGCCTCATGCAAGCTTTTACAAATCCTGAAAGATTTTAATTTTTTTTCTGTTCCCCTTGCTTTCAAAATCCTTGGTTGTCGCCCTTATTTCGATAAATCCCTTGTAATTAAAACATCCAGGTTCTAAATCAAACCGAATACGATATTCGATCTCGATCAACGACACAAATTACTTTCGTCTAACCGAATAAACTTGTCTCACATTTTCCTCCACATCGACGAATGATTCACATCTCCTCTTACACGGATCCAATAAGCTTCCGCCTTACAACTATTCATTGCATTTCGTTGCTAAATAAACAGGGAACTTGATATAGATGGCACCGATATAGTCGGACTGACGGCGTTGCTTGCCGTTCATTGGTAAATATTGCTGGCAGTTAACGCACACATTTCGACATTAATACATGGCTAAAATGAATAATGTTCGTTGTGTATATATTTAACGTGAATTTCATGGGAGATTCTGAGAATTGTATCGAATGAATAAAAAAATTTTGTTAAACGTTTAACTTCTTGTAAGGATGGAGAAGATGGTAACGAAAAGATGACCGGGATAGTCTCCGTGTGTGTGTGTGTGTGCATATTTGCGTAATATGTACGTATCTGTGAGTGTGTGTGTGTGTGTGTGTGTAAGTGCGTGTGTGTGTGTGTGACTGCATGCTTGCATGAGTGGTACGTTTGTCAACGTCTAAAATTGATGTATATGTTTGCTGGAATATTTACTAATATATATAGATAGATAGATAGATCGCTTCACAGCCTTTTG
>NC_069010.1:5751337-5751755 GCF_001194135.2 Octopus bimaculoides
TATATATATATACATCATCATCATCATCATCGTCGTCGTTTAACGTCCGCTTTCCACGCTAGCATGGGTTGGACGATTTGACTGAGGACTGGTGAAACCTGATGGCTACACCAGGCTCCAATCTGATTTGGCAGAGTTTCTACAGCTGGATGCCCTTCCTAACGCCAACCACTCCGAGAGTGTAGTGGGTGCTTTTACGTGTCACCGGCACGAGGGCCAATACACCTATCTATTCATCTCTCTCTGGCTGTGTGGTAAGAAGTTTGCTTCCCAACTACATGGTTCTGGGTTCAATCCCACTGCATAACACCATGGGCAAGTGTCTTCTATTATAGCCCTAGGACGACAAAAGCTTTGTGAGTGGATTTGGTAGACAGAAACTAAAAGAAGCCTGTTGTGTGTATAAGATCGGAAGAGC
>NC_069010.1:5751765-5752743 GCF_001194135.2 Octopus bimaculoides
TATGTACATACATGTACGTATATATGCATATACTCATATATTATTTATATTATATTTATATAAAGATAGTTATGCCAGTTCATAGAGTGACCCAGTGTTTTTCAAATCCATAAAGTCCTTAATGGATAGTGGCCTATAACCTCTCTTCTTCACAACGGAATGAGAAAAGGCCTCATGCCTAGCTTTTGAACACACAAAGATGAAATGCAAGGGATTGTCTCCCCTTGACCACTATTTGGAATCCACCCGGTCAGATTGTGAACCCCAGGATTTCGATAGGAATTGCCTTAAATGTAAAAAGAGTCCAAAGACTTCCATCCTGGAATTTAAGATGTTCCCTCAGGTTGAAGGAGTTCTTTAATATCCTTTCCCATTCCACTATTCACAGCTTGCAATGCTTGCTCCCCTTTATGTAGTGTCCCGGTTTTTCTAGGATCTTTCATGTTATTACATGTAGGGTACCTTCGTCCTTCAGGCACCGCACGTTATTTAGTAAAATAACTTAGTTATCATTAAGCTAGGGTTAAGAGCATAAATTGTGACTAAGGTTTGGTGGAAGATTTTAATTCAAAACTTATGAAAACAAGACATTTGTACTACAGAGAGCCAGAGGTGGTTTCAACCAGGTTGGCATCAAAAGGGTTAAGAATTGTTTCTCTATTATATATTTTAACCCATTTGTTACCATATTTCTGTTGAGATGTTCTGTGTTTCTTTCAATTAATTTCAAATATAACAAAGAATTTAGTAAAATAACATAGTTATCATTAAGCTGGTGTTAGGAACATAAATTGTGACTAAAGTTTGGTGGAAGATTTTAATTCAAAACTTATGAAAACAAGACATTTGTACTACAGAGCCAGAGGTGGTTTCAACCAGGTTGGCATCAAAAGGATTAAGAATTGTTTCTCTATTATATATTTTAACCCTTTTGTTACCATATTTCTGTTGAGATGTTCTGTGTTTCTTTCAATTAAC
>NC_069010.1:5756092-5757715 GCF_001194135.2 Octopus bimaculoides
GGTACCATCACCAGTCCTTTTTACATGGTACCATCACCAGTGCTTTTTACGTGGCACTATCCATCACCAGTGCTTTTTACGTAGTACCATCACCAGTGCTTTTTACGTGGTACCATCACCAGTCCTTTTTACATGGTACCATCACCAGTGCTTTTTACGTGGCACTATCCATCACCAGTGCTTTTTACGTGGTACCATCACCAGTTCTTTTAAAATGGTACCATCACCAGTGCTTTTTACGTGGTACCATCACCAGTCCTTTTTACATGGTGCCATCACCAGTGCTTTTTACGTGGCACTATCCATCACCAGTGCTTTTTACGTGGCACTATCCGTCACCAGTGCTTTTTACGTGGCACTATCCATCACTAGTGCTTTTTACATGGTACCATCACCAGTCCTTTTTACATGGTGCCATCACCAGTGCTTTTTACATGGCACCATAACCAGTGGATGAAACTGGTTAGGCAGTACTGTGAACTAACTCGATGTATTTAAACCCATTTGTCAAACAGCAAAAAACTTTCTTTATGGCAAAGCACAGTGAAAGGATTTCTTACAGGTTCAAATATGCTTTAAGAATATTTGAATTAATAACACAGGGTGCTGAAAAGTGTCTGGTCTTAAGAGTATCACAAAAGGCCTGGTTGGAGGGTACCAGACAGTGGAACCGAACATGGAGACGACATGATTTAGGAGTAAACTTCTCACCCGCACTGCCACACCCAATAAGCCTATCATCATCATCATCATCATCATCATCATCATAATATCGCCACTCTTTTTAGCCTCGTCTTCTCACACTTTCTACCAATCGGTCCTCCATTCACGACCCGATCGTTTATCCTCTTCTCCACAGCCAACTATTGAAGGATCCTCACATTCTCTTCGCTGGCTACAAGATTCCCCACCCGTTGGAACACAAGTTCATTCTCCGCATACAGACCACTCCGGACTATACACCACAGGAGGCCTTCACCAACGCAATCACTGATCTTCTCAGCGAGTTCTCTTTACTGCAAGAAAGATTCAAGGTGAGTCAGTGAGGATAGATTCTCGTTACTTTCCAGGATTTTCTTCTGTATTGGCAGGACTCAGGTTCAAACAGACCTATGATCAAAGACGTTTCAACTGTGACCATCCTGTCTTTTATTCAGGCATAGTGTATCTAGGACTACATTATCTAATGTGTCCTTCCTTGTTCTTGTTTAGCCCCAGGTCAGTCTTGAACCAGTAGACTTATGATCAAAGATGTTCCAACTGTGACCATCCTGTCTCTTATTCAGGCATAGTGTATCTAGGACAACATTATCTAATGTGACCTTCCTTGTTGTTGTTTAGCCCCAGGTCAGTCTTGAACCAGCAGACTTATGATCAAAGATGTTCCAACTGTGACCATCCTGTCTCTTATTCAGGCATAGTGTATCTAGGACTACATTATCTAATGTGTCCTTCCTTGTTGTTGTTTAGCCCCAGGTCAGTCCTGATCCAGGCAGACCTATGCTCAAAGACGTTCCAGATGTGACCATCCTGTCTTTTATTCAGGCATAGTGTATCTAGGACTACATTATCTAATGTGTCCTTCCTTGTTGTTGTTTAGCCCTAGGTCAGTCCTGATCCAGT
>NC_069010.1:5758733-5759639 GCF_001194135.2 Octopus bimaculoides
TCAACTGTGACCATCCTGTCTTTTATTCAGGCATAGTGTATCTAGGACTACATTATCTAATGTGTCCTTCCTTGTTGTTGTTTAGCCCTAGGTCAGTCCTGATCCAGTAGTCCTATGATCAAAAATATTCCAGCTGTGACAACCCTGCCTTTCATTTGGATAAAGTGTATCTACGACTACATTATCTAATGTGTCTGTCTTGTTTTTAAAAAGTGGACTGTCTTACAAGCAAATAAATTGTTTGCATTCGTTAGCCTGCATGAACCGTATCTTGCAATTATATGAGTAATTACAAAGTGGGTTGTAATATAGTACACACCAAATATATAGTTTGATCAACGGGTATCCGGACTGTTACCATAGTAATGGAGCTGAGTTTTAACATTCTAGCTCACTTCCGTTGTTTACAGCAGGTCTTGGAAGGAAGGTGTGTAGCCTGTAATCGTTGCAATCATCATCATTGTTTAACGTCTGCTTTCCATGCTAACATGGGTTGGACGATTTGACTGAGGACTGGCGAAACCAGATGGCTACACCAGGCTCCAATCTGATTTGGCAGAGTTTCTACAGCTGGATGCCCTTCCTAACACCAACCACTCCGAGAGTGTAGTGGGTGCTTTTACGTGCCACCGGCACGAAGGCCAGTCAGGCGGTACTGGCAACGGCCACGCTCAAAATAGTGTATTTTATGTGCCACCTGCACAGGAGCCAGTCCAGCAGCACTGGCAACGACCTCGCTCGAATGTCTTTACATGTGCCACCAGCCCAAGTGCCAGGAAGGCAACACTGGTAACGATCACGCTCAAATGGTGCTATTTACGTGCCACTGGCATGGAAGCCAGACAGCTGGTGCTCTGGCAACGATCACGCTCGGACAGTTAGGCTTTCGTTTGCCCCAACAGGTCT
>NC_069010.1:5760289-5761401 GCF_001194135.2 Octopus bimaculoides
GTGGTGATACCTGCTCAAAGGCCTACACCAAGTTTTCAAAAAGTTTTCATCATTCTCAACACAATCAAGGAGATTTTGTACAACTGAAACCCGAGTGTCTTTTTGGTCAGCTGAAAGCAGTTTTGGCACAAACTTGGCAGACACGCTTCTCATACCCGAATCTTCAGTGATAATGGACCGAACTGAACCATAATTAATCTGCACATCTTCTGATAACTCACGTACGGTAATTCGATGATTTCTCCTCTCAGCTGCACGGACATCTGCGATGTTTTTCACACTTCTGCTGGTTGCGGGTCTCCCAGAACATTCGTCGATATCTACATTTTTTGGCCATCTTGGAAACGTCTGATCCACTCGTACACTTGTGTGCGGCTCATATACTTTCTGTAACTTTGTGTAGGCCTCTGAGCAGGTATTGCCATAACAACTTTCTCCGTCATGGTCAATGCGATGATTTCACGCTACACAACTTCCTTCCAAGCACTGCTGGAAAGAGCAGAAGTGAGCTAGAACATTAAAACTGAGTGTGCGTGCACAGCAGAGTTCAAGGTCAATCTTTGCCAAGCGGCTCCACTATGTGTGCTTTAACTTTGTTACTACGGCAACAGCCCGAATGCTTATCGATCAGACCTCATGTAATTCTTCTTGTTATTAAAGTGTATTTCTTTCTCCTAAATTCTGTTGCAGGAAGCTGTTCAAGAGAAACAGGAGGCAGAATAGGACCTTGGCACTCACCATCTTTCATCTCACCCCATGAAGAAAAACCTCTTGTAGTGTCTCTGTCAACCATCAAATTCTCTCTCTTGGGTCATCTGTCTACTGTCTTGTTACTTGTATGTCCCTCTCTCAGTGCTCTGAGCAAAATGGCTCAGTGGCACTTCATCTGGCTCCAGGTTTTGAGTTCAAATTCCGCTGTGGTTGACTTTGCCTTTCATCCTTTTGGGGTCAATAAATTAAGTACCAGTTAATCCTTGGCATCATTGTAATCCACTAGTCTCCCCCAGCAAAATTTCAGGCCTTGTGCCTATAATAAAAAGAATTATTATTATTATTATTATTAAGGTGGCTAGCTGGCAGAATCATTAGCAAGCCGGGCAAAATGCTTAGTG
>NC_069010.1:5762083-5763022 GCF_001194135.2 Octopus bimaculoides
GAAAGAATACGGAGAAAAAAAATATATATATATATATATATATATATATGAGCGAGATCGTTGCCAGTGCCGTTGGACTGGCTCCTGTGCAGGTGGCACATAAAATACACCATTTTGAGCGTGGCCGTTGCCAGTACCTCCTGACTGGCCTTCGTAGGATTTTGGCACGTAAAAGCATCCACTACACTCTCGAAGTGGTTGGCGTTAGGAAGGGCATCCAACTGTAGAAATTCTGCCAAATCAGATGGGAGCCTGGTGTAGCCATCCGGTTTCACCAGTCCAGTCAAATCGTCCAACCCTTGCTAGCATGGAAAGCGGACGTTAAACGATGATGATGTATGTTCCAAACACCAGATTAATGAATGACAAACTTATTTCACTAAATTTTTCATTATTTTCAAAATTAATTGAAACTAGCACCATTTGAGCGGAATCATTACCAGCGTCGCCTTTTAGCACTAGTGCTGGTGGCACGTTAGAAAATCATTCGAGCGATGTCGTTGCCAGTGCCAGTCCAGCGGCAGTGGCAACGATCTCGCTCGAATGCCTTTACAAGTCTCTTGTCTAATGAAGGAGACGACGTTGGCATGGGTGCCAGTCGTCGAATTTAGTGTGATTTCGATTTCACTTGCCTCAACAGGTCTTTGCAAGCGGAGTTTAGTGTCCATTGAAGGATAGGTACGCATAAGTGGGCTGGCTACACCCCTGGCAGAGGCCTTGGATTTAGGTCTCACTTGGCTTGCCGGGTCTTCTCATACTCTACCCACGAAGCCACGTGTTTGGAAACGCTGAATTAAATTACATGCTTTGAAATAAACTCTTTCGGTGTTGAAATATTTGAGAATTTCACTAAAAATGGAAAAAATTAAAAAAAGAAAACAAAACAACAAATGCTTAAAAACAATAAAAAATATATTCCTTTTTATTTGGCTTGTTTTT
>NC_069010.1:5766891-5769010 GCF_001194135.2 Octopus bimaculoides
ATATATATATATATATATATAAGGGCATCCAGCTGTAGAAACTCTGCCAAGTCGTCCAACCCATGCTAGCATGGAAAGCGGACGTTAAATGATGATGATGATGATATATATACGACGGGCTTCTTTCAGTTTCCGTCTACCAAATCCACTCACAAGGCTTTAGTTGACCCAAAGCTACAGTAGAAGACACTTGCCCAAGGTGCCACACAGTGGGACTGAACCCAGAACTATGTGGTTGGGAAGCAAGCTTCTTACCACACGGCCATGCCTGCACCCCTCTATTGTACATTTCCAATTTTCCATGGAAAAGCATATCTAGTAGCACTGGTGCCATTGTTCACTTCGGCCATCTTCATCATCAGCCTATGAGGATGATAGTTATGATGATGGTGGTGGTGGTGGTGGTGGTAATGATGGTGATAGTTATGATGAGAATGACGATGATGATGATGAACTTACTTTGGCAAATTAGTAGACCTGAGTCTGTTGATGGAGCGCCTTGACAAGATCTCTTCAGCAATGCTCGAATATGGAGTGCTGGGTCCATTTCTAGAGTGAACGACAAAAGACAAAAAAAAACAGAAAAGAAAAGAAAAGTTTAGTAATTTAAACTGAAAACAATGTGTGCTCAATACCTTTATGAGGGGAGGCTGGAAACTTCCTGGCTCTGGGTAACATCAAACACTTTAGAGTGTACTGTCTATTATATAGTGGTTAGAATGTCAGGGATGGAGGCACAATGGCCCAGTGGTTAGGGCAGCGGACTCGCGGTCATAGGATCGCAGTTTCGATTCCCAGACCGGGCGTTGTGAGTGTTTATTGAGCGAAAACACCTAAAAGCTCCACGAGGCTCCGGCAGGGGATGGTGGCGAACACTGCTGTACTCTTTCACCACAACTTTCTCTCACTCTTTCTTCCTGTTTCTGTTGTGCTTGTAATTCAAAGGGGTCAGCCTTGTCACATTCTGTGTCACGCTGAATATCCCCCGAGAACTACGTTAAGGGTACACGTGTCTGTGGAGTGCTCAGCCACTTGCACGTTAATTTCACGAGCAGGCTGTTCCGTTGATCGGATCAACTGGAACCCTCTCATCGTCGTGAGCGACGGAGTGCCAACAAAGAATGTCAGGCTCACAATCATTAGATAGTGAGTTCGATTCTCAGACCGGGCTGTGCGTTGTGTTCTTGAGGAAGACACTTTATTTCAGGTTGTTCTAGTTCACTCATCTGTGGAAATGAGTTGCGACATCACTGGTGCCAAGCTGTATCGGCCCCTTTGCCTTTCCCTTGGACAACATCAGTGGCATGGAGAAGAGAGGCCGGTATACATGGGCGACTGCTGGTCTTCAGTGAAGAACCTTGTCTGCATTTGTGCCTCGGAGGGGAACTTTTAGGTATAATTCCATGATAATTCATAACCAAAGGGGGTCTTTTCCCTATATCATATAAAACGTCCGCCTTCCATGCTGGTGTCGGTTGGACAGTTTGACCAGAACTAACAAACTGAAAAGCTGCACCAGGTTCCAGTCTGATTCGGGCTTGGTTTCAACAGCTGGATGCCCTTCCTAATGGTAACCCCTTTACACTATATGCTGAATGCTTTTAACATGACATCAGCATGAACACCGTCGTGTGGCACTGGTACAAGTGCTTCTTACATGGCACCGGCACAAGACTCTTGCAGGCTGGCCAACCATCCCCACCAGGGGCAACTGCTATCTTTGTTAAAATTTATATTGTCCCAGTTTTTTTTAACTTTTTCACTTGCCTTTTATGTAACCTCATATTGCATAGTGCAGGTGGCATGTAAAATACACCATTTCGAGCGTGGCCGTTGCCAGTACCTCCTGACTGGCCTTCGTGCCAGTGGCACGTAAAAGCACCCACTACACTCTCGGAGTGTTTAGTGTTAGGAAGGGCATCCAGCTGTAGAAACTCTGCCAAATCAGATTGGAGCCTGGTGTAGCCATCCGGTTTCACCAGTCCTCAGTCAAATCGTCCAACCTATGCTAGCATGGAAAGCAGACATTAAACGATGATGATGATGATGATGATGATATTGCATTCTCCAGTACCATTCCCAACATCTTTTCTGAATCATCATCATCATCGTTTAACGT
>NC_069010.1:5769715-5770336 GCF_001194135.2 Octopus bimaculoides
TATTTGCTTTTTTCATTTTAAATTTGCTTTAACCCTAACCCTAACCCTACGGTTAGGGTTAGGGTCAATTGTTTCAGAATCGTTTGTTTATGTAGTCGGCACTTAATGTATATCGGCTAAATGGACGTCAGTGATTGGTTGAAATTACAGAAATACGACAACTTTAACATGGAATAACTTATGGATTTCTTTTTTTTTTTTAAGAAGACTAAGAGAAAAAGATGTTTTATATGACACATTCTACCAGTGTCCCAAGTTTCAAAGTGTTTCGTTAATGAAAAATGTGGCCCCCGTTTTAAAAAAGATCCGAAATGAATAATGTGGAAACTTACTTTTTAACACTGTCCAGCCGTGATTTCGATGTCAGTCCACTGCCACTTGCTATTCCGTTCTCCTGAGAATTATAGAGAAAAAAATAAACATGTAGGCATCTTATAAACATGTTACCATGTAACACAATATGGTCTAACATGTGGTGACACATACGAATGGTCAAACTAACACATAATATATATATATATATATATATATATACGCATATGAGTGGGGTGCAGAATATTTCCTGGCTTTAAGGGTATCATGAAAGGCCCGGCTGGATGCCCTATCTTCTGAGTTTTTTTA
>NC_069010.1:5770346-5770817 GCF_001194135.2 Octopus bimaculoides
AGAGAGTGTAGTGGGTGCCTTTATGTGTCACCCGCACGAAAACGGCCACGCTCGAAATGGTGTCTTTTATGTGCCACCCGCACAAGAGCCAGTCCAGGGGCACTGGCAACGATCTCGCTCGAAAACCCTACAAGGCCAGGTGTGTGTGTATATATATATATTGTGGTGGTGGAGGCCCCCAGGTGAGAAGTGGGCTGGTCCACTACTAACAAATGGTGGTCTGGCACAGTCAGGAATGTCAGTCAGCGAGGCACACTGGTCGGGCCAGTCCCGCAGAGATGACGAAATACGTTGTCATAATGCGGACAAGACAAGACAAGACACCAAGAGAGAGAGGGTAGAGAAAGAGAGGGAGAGAAAGAGAGAGAGAGGTGTAAAACTTACCTTGACTCCATTGAAGTGCTTTTGTGGGGATGATACAGGTGTTGAGAAATCCGACTCGCAACTGGAATCGGCAGGTGACTTGTCGGT
>NC_069010.1:5771669-5772752 GCF_001194135.2 Octopus bimaculoides
AACTTTTGAAAACAAGACATTTGTACTACAGAGCTAGA
The DNA here is from genome assembly GCF_001194135.2 of Octopus bimaculoides. Taxonomy (NCBI): domain Eukaryota; kingdom Metazoa; phylum Mollusca; class Cephalopoda; order Octopoda; family Octopodidae; genus Octopus; species Octopus bimaculoides. The sequence continues at coordinate 5,771,708 of NC_069010.1, forward strand.
GGTGGTTTCAACCAGGTTGGTATCAAGAGGGTTAAGAATTGTTTCTCTATTATATATTTTAACCGTTTCGTTACAATATCTATTTTGTGATGCTCTGTGTTTCTTTCAATTAATTTTAAATATAACAAAGAACTTAGTTATCATTAAGCTGGTGTTAGGAACATAAATTGTGACTAAGGTTTGGTGGAAGAATTTAATTCAGAACTTTTGAAAACAAGACATTTGCACAGGTAGCGCATAAAAAGCACCCAATACACTCTGTAAAGTGGTTGGTGTTGGGAAGGGCATCCAGCCATAGAGACCATGTCACAACAGACAGCTGGAGCCAGGACAGCTCCTGTCAAACCGTCCAACCCATGCCAGCATAGAAAACAGATGTTAAATGATAAAGATGATGATGATAGCGACATGTTTGATATATATGGTTGGCATAAGAAATGTCAAAAGCACTAAGCAGAGGTCAAGTGTATGTACCATCTAGTGGCTGCTGTCGGGTCGCCGTAAGAGGTCAACTTTCAGAGCCACAGAGCTGACAGATTCTGATGTAGCACAAAACAGGCATAGAGTTAGGTCACAAAAGACTGATGTTTTACAGGCCGTAGTAGGAGTGGTAGGTATACAATATTAGAGGAAAGAAAGGACAGTATGCAACATAAAGTGAAAAAGCTCACCTACCTTGGGCGTAATTGAAGGCACGAGACATACTGAGTTTCAGCCCTTTAATTTGGCGGTTACACTCTTGCTGGGACACATGACATGGCAGCATGTCCTCCAAACCAATCACACTGAGAAACTTCGACTGTTAATGATAGTATATACATACACATATATATATATATATAATTTTTCATAAAAAACTATGTAATCGTTACCAATATAGCAGGAGATTTCACCACAAAAAAATCTAAATTAGACTCCTTAGGGATCATTCTCCTTGTTTCTATATCCAAAGTTTTAAATTTTTAAATTTAAGAGAGAGATTTGACGCTAATATCCATTATTAATGTAATTTATTCCTATGTCAACATTTCTGTATAAAGCTATA